>NW_022589706.1:45220777-45381607 GCF_004348235.1 Phoca vitulina
TTGAGGGTCCATTTCTGGGCTCTCTATTCTGTTCCATTGATCTATGTGTCTGTTTTTGTGCCAGTACCATACTGTCTTGATGATGACAGCTTTGTAATAGAGCTTGAAGTCCAGAACTGTGATGCCACCAGCTTTGCTTTTCTTTTTCAAGATTCCTCTGGCTATGCGGGATCTTTTCTGGTTCCATACAAATTTTAGGATTATTTGTTCCATTTCTTTGAAAAAAGTGGATGGTATTTTGATAGGGATTGCATTAAATGTGTAGATTCCTCTAGGTAGCATTGACATCTTCACAATGTTTGTTCTTCCAGTCCATGAGCATGCAACGTTTTTCCATTTCTTTGTGTCTTCCTCAATTTCTTTCATAGTATTTTATAGTTTTCTGAGTACAGATTCTTTGCCTCCTTGGTTAGATTTATTGCTAGGTATCTTATGGTTTTGGGTGCAATTGTAAATGGGATCGACTCCTTAATTTCTCTTTCTTCTGTCTTATTGTTTGGTGTATAGGAATGCCACTGATTTCTGTGCATTGATTTTATATCCTGCCACTTGACTGAATTCCTGTCTGAGTTCTAGCAGTTTTGGGGTGGAGTCTTTTGGGTTTTCCACATAAAGTATCATATCATCTGCAAAGAGTGAGAGTTTGACTTTTTTGCCGATTCAGATGCATTTTATTTCTTTTTGTTGTCTGATTGCTGTGGCTAGGACTTCTAATACTATGTTGAATAGTAGTGGTGATAGTGCACATCCCTGCCGTGTTCCTGACCTTAGGGGGAAAGCTCTGTTTTTCCCCATTGAGAATGATATTTGCTGTGGGTTTTTCATAGATGGCTTTTATGATATTGAGGTATATACCCTCTATCCCTATACTCGGAAGAGTTTTGATCAAGAAAGGATGCTGTACTTTGTCAAATCTTTTTCTGCATCTATTGAGAGGATCATATGGTTCTTGTTCTTTCTTTTATTAAAGTATTGTATCACATGGATTGATTTGCAGATGTTGAACCAACCTTGCAGCCCAGGGATAAATCCCACTTGGTCATGGTGAATAATCCTTTTAATGTACCGTTGGATTCTATTGGCTAGTATTTTGGTGAGAATTATTGCATCAATGTTCATCAGGGATATTGGTCTGTAATTCTCCTTTTTGATGGGGTCTTTGTCTGGTTTTGGGATCAAGGTAATGGTGGTCTCATAAAACGAGTTTGGAAGTTTCCCTTCCATTTTATTTTTTGGAACAGTTTCAGAAGAATACGTATTAATTCTTCTCTAAATGTTTGGTAGAATTCCCCTGGGAAGCCATCTGGCCCTGGGCTATTGTTTGTTGGGAGATTTTTGATAACTGCTTCAATTTCCTTAGTGGTTATAGGTCTGTTCAGATTTTCTATTTCTTTCTGGTTCAATTTTGGTAGTTTATACATCTCTAGGAATGCATCCATTTCTTCCAGATTATCTAATTTGCTGGCATATAGTTGCTCATAATATGTTCTTATCATAGTTCGTATGTCTTTTGTGTTGGTTACAATCTCTCCTCTTTCATTCATGATTTTATTTATTTGGGTCATTTCTCTTTTCTTTTTGATAAGTCTGGCCAGGTATTTATCAATCTTATTAATTCTTTCAAAGAACCAGCTCCTAGTCTCGTTGATCTGTTCTACTGTTCTTTTAGTTTCTATTTCATTGATTTCTGCTCTGATCTTTATTATTTCTCTTCTCCTGCTGGGTTTAGGCTTTGTTTGCTGTTCTTTCTCCAGCTCCTTTAGGTGTAGGGTTAGGTTGTGTATTTGAGACCTTTCTTGTTTCTTGAAAAAGGCTTGTATTGCTTTATACTTTCCTCTTAGGACTGCCTTTGCTGCATCCCAAAGATTTTGAACAGTTGTGTTTTCATTTTCATTTGTTTCCATCAATTTTTTAAACTCTTCTTTAATTTCCTGGTTGACCCATTCATTCTTTAATAGGATGCTCTTTAGCCTCCATGTATTTGAGTTCTTTCCGACTTTCCTCTTGTGATTGAGTTCTAGTCTCAAAACATTGTAGTCCAAAAATACACAGGGAATGATCCCAGTCTTTCAGTACTGGTTGAGACCTGATTTGTGACCTAGGATGTGATCTATTCTGGAGAATGTTCCATGGGCACTAGAGAAGAATGTGTATTCTGTTGGTTTGGGATGGCATGTTCTGAATTTATCTGTGAAGTCCATTTGTTTCAGTGTGTCATCTAAAGTCTTTTTTTCCTTATTGATCTTTTGCTTAGATGATCTGTCCATTTCAGTGAGGGGGGTGTTAAAGTCCCCTACTATTATTGTACTGTTGTTGATGTGTTTCTTTGCTTTTGTTATTAACTGGCTTATATAATTGGCTGCTCCCATGTTAAGGGTATAGATATTTACAATTGTTAGATCTTCTTGTTGGATAGACCCTTTAAGTAGGATATAGTGTCCTTCCTCATCTCTTATTATAGTCTTTGTTTTAAAATCTAATTTGTCTGATATAAAGATTGCCATCCCAGCTTTCTTTTGGTGTCCATTAGCATGGTAAATGGTTTTCTACCCCCTCACTTTCAATCTGAGGGTGTTTTGGATCTAAAATGAGTCTCTTGCAGACAATATATCGATGGGTCTTGTTTTTTTATCCAATCTGACACCCTGTGTCTTTTGATTGGGGTATTTAGCCCATTTACATTCAGGGTAACTATTGAAAGATACGAATTTAGTGCCATTGTATTGCCTGTAAGGTGACTGTTACTGTGTTACTGTTTATTGTCTGTGTTTCTTTTTGGTTTATGTTACTTTTAGGCTCTTTCTTTGCTTAGAGGACCCCTTTCAATATTTCTTGTATGGCTGGTTTCTTGCTTGTCCTGGAAGCTTTTTATCTCTCCTTCTGTTTTCAATGGCAGCCTCACTGGATATAGTATTCTTGGATGCATATTTTTCTCATTTAGTGTTCTGAATATATCATGACAGTCCTTTCTGGCCTGCCAGGTCTCTCTGGATAGGTCTATTGCCAATCTAATGTTTCTACCATTGTAGGTTACAGATCTCTTGTCTTGAGATGTTTTCAGAATTTTCTCTTTGTCTCTGAGACTTGTAATTTTTACTATTAGATGTTGGGGTGAGGACCTATTTTTATTGATTTTGAGGGGGCTTCTCTGTGCCTCCTGGATTTTGATGCCTGTTTTCTTCCCCAAATTAGGGGAGTTCTCTGCTATAATTTGTTCCAATATACCTTCTGCCCCTCTCTCTTTCTTCTTCTGGGATCCCAATTATTCTAATGTTGTTTCATCTTATGGTATCGCTTATCTCTCGAATTCTGCCCTCATGATCCAGTAGTTGTTTATTTCTCTTTTTCTCAGCTTCTTTATTTTCCATCATTTGGTCTTCTATATCACTAATTCTGTCTTCTGCCTCATTTATCCTAGCAGTGAGAGCCTCCATTTTTTTTTTTTTTTTTTAAGATTTTATTTATTTATTTTACAGAGAGAGACAAAGAGAGAGAGGGAACACAAGCAGGGGGAGTGGGAGAGGGAGAAGCAGGCTTCCCACTGATCAGGGAGCCTGATGCGGGGCTCGATCCCAGGACCCTGTGACCATGACCTGAGCCAAAAGCAGACACTTAATGACTGAGTCACCCAGGCGCCCATAGAGCCTCCATTTTTGATTGCACCTTATTAATAGCCTTTTTCATTTTGACTTGGTTAGATTTTCGTTCTTTTATTTCTCCAGAGAGGGTTTCTCTAATATCTTCCATGTTTTTTTCAAGGCCAACTAGTATCTTTATAATCGTCATTCTGAACTCTAGTTCTGACATCTTACTAATGTCTTTATTGTTTAGGTCCGTGGCAGTTGGTACTGCCTCTTGTTCTTTTTTTTTGAGGTGATTTTTTTCCATCTTGTCATTTTGTCCAGAGGACAATAGATGAATGAGAGAACAAAATGCTAACAGGGTAACAATGACCCCCGAAAAATATACAGGAAACAAATCAGAAGAGACCTGAAACCGGGAGAACAGAAAGGGAAAGAAAGAAAAAAAAAAAAAGATTAAAAAAACGGAATATGATCAAATATGATCAGGCTGGTGAATAGATCAGTGCCACACACCAGATTTTGGGCGTATTTCGGTCTGTTAGAAGAAACTGCCTCCCAAAATTTTAAAGAAAGAAAAGCTTATATATGTACAAAAATAAGGGTGGAAAATACGATGAAGGGATGGAATATGACTGTAAAGATGAAAATTATAAAAGATTTTATAAAAGGAATTGATAAGATAAGAAGTTGGTTGAAAAAAGTAAGAAGAGAAATTAAAAAAGAAAAAAAAATGGAGAGAACGTGATCAGGCAGGAGACTAGAACAAAGGCATACATTAGAGATTTAGGGTATATTTTGGTCTGTTAGAAGAAACTGTATCCCAAAATTTTAAAGAGAGAACAACATATATATATATATATATATATATATATATATATATATATACACAAAAATAAGGTTAACTACTATGAAAGGATAGAATATGAGTCTAAAAATGAAAAATAAAAAAGATTTTTTAAAAAGGGATTGATAAGATGTTGGTTGAAAAAGGGAAAAAGAAAAATTAAAAAAAAAGAAAGAAAGAAAAGGAAAATTTAAAAAATTAGCTTTGAAAGACTAAAGAATCAGGGGGAAAAAAGCCGTGAATTCTATGTGCTGTATTCCCCTAGCGCTGGAGTTCTGCCGTTCTTATTGATTGGTAAACTTGGTCTTAGCTGGATGTTCTTGCTGATCTTCTGGGGGAGGGGCCTGTTGCCATGGTTCCCAAATGTCTTTGCCGGGGGCAGAATTGCCCCGTCCTTGCCGGGGCGGGCTAAGTAATCTGCTCGGATTTGCTCTTGGGAGCTTTTGTTCCCTGCAAGCTTTCCGTACAGCTTTGGAGGATGAGAGTGAAATGGCAGCCTCCCAATCTCTGCCCCGGAGGAGCTGAGAACTCGGGGCCCCACTCCTCAATGCACCCCCAGAGAAAAGCAGTCAGTCACTCCCTACTCCCCGACTCCGGCGGCACTCCGTTCTCACCTGGCCTGTGACCAAGCATTTCTATCTCTGGCTCACGACCCCGTTTGGAGTCTCCAAATCCAGCAGATTCCTATGGTGCACTCCTTTGCAGCTCCTCCCAGGGGAGGAAGGTGAGTCTCCCCAAATCTGCCGCTTGTTGTGTCCTGCTGGAAGTGCAGTGGCCTGACTGTGCCACTGATCGCAGTTTATGGCAACCCGAAGCTGAGAGCCCACTCCTCAGCTCTGTCTTTGCAGTCAGCTTTCCTGCTCAGATCCCTGGGAGCTCTGCCGCACTCAGGCACCCCAGGTCTTCCTGTGACCCTGAGGGTCCTGAGACCACACTGTCCCAGCGAGAGTTCCACCCCCTGCTTAGCCACTGGAGCGACATCCCTCAGCGGAGCAGACTTCTAAAATTTCTGAATTTGTGCTCCGTTGCTCTATCACTTGCCGGTCGCGGCTGACATAGGCCCCCCTCCCCCGCCATCTATCCTCCCAAATATCGCCTCGGATTCACTTTTCCTCCATCCTACCTTCCAGAAAGTGGTCGCTTTTCTGTTCAGAGAGTTGCTGCTATTCTTTTCTTTGATGTCCTGTTGAGTTCGTAGGTGTTCAAAATGGTTTGATGCCTATCTAGCTCCCCAGTTTGTTCTCTTATGGTTTGCTTCCCTTTCTTTTTTCTCTTTTTTTCCTCTTCTCATATGTTCATCTGTTTTGTTTTCTAAATTCCACATATGAGTGAAATCATATGATATTTGTCTTTTTCTAACTAATACGCTTTGCATAATACACTTTAGCTCCATCCAAGTCTTTGCAAATTGCAAGATTTCATTCTTTTTTGATGGCTGAGTAATATTCCATTGTATATATATACCACCTCTTCTTTATCCATTCACCAGTCAATGAAAAATATTCATTTTTAGCAGAAATTCCACAGAAGTATGTTGGGTTCTTCAAAGTGTATCATTCCATAGGGCATACAGTATCAGTGTATCTTATTATTATTGGTTATGTTAACTTTGATCTCTTGATTAAGGTGTATTCTACCAGATTTTTCCACTTTAAATTATAAACCAGTACATTACAATGAATGAGCTACTATTATGATTAGTAGCTAATTTCTCCTAAAGAAGACATACTTTACTCTTTGAAAAAATTACCTTTTTTTATACCTGAATGTAGATATTCACTCTATTTTTGGTTATTTAGTAAATATTAACTAAGCCACAAAATAATGTTGAACACTTTGCTTGGAGTGGGGGATAAAATAATAAAGCCAAATATGCTATTTTTATGGAACTCACACTCCAGTGAATAAAGACAGACAATAGCTAGATAATAACAAAAAAATATGTAAAATTTCCCCATAAGAGCTGTGACAGAATGGTGCCAATGGTAATAGAAAATTTGACCCAGGCTGGATGGTAGGTTATGAGGGTCTCAAATTCAAATTGAAACCTTAAAGATGTAAGAGTTAACCAAGCATTAAAAGGACAAAAGAACATCCCCCACAGAGGGATCAATAATAGTGGAAGTGATTATGATTTATATGAGGGAATTATAGGTAAATTGTGTAAAGAGAAGCATAAATGTGACAGGGTGACAGAAAAATTTGGAGAGGTGGAAAATGGCTAATTAGTATAGGTCTTTGGAAGCCATATTAAGGGATTTCTCTTAATATTACAAGATATGCAGAGATGGGTCAGGCATTTTAAACAAAGGTCCAAAGGATGTGTTGCACATGAAAATATCTGCATGTTAGCAAATCACAAACACTGCCTTGAGAACTGTTTGGAAGAGAGTAAATGTGGAGACACACACATAGAATATTTAGTAATCTACTTGAGTAACATTACTGAAAATTGATGTAAAATAGACTAAGGTAGTAGTGGTGGAGATGGAACAATTTGGAGAAATCACACAGATTATTCAAGAGGATTTGACAATACTCACTGATGGATTAGATGTTTCTATTTAAGTCTGTGAGCATAGAGCTCAGGTGAGGGAGACTTATGGGTAAGGTATGACTCTGACTCTGGTTGCTTCATCATATGGATGACAAATTCCCTCATTGACTTGAAGATCATTGAAAGATGGCCAGTAGCTTTCTTTTTTGTTTGTGTGTTTTGGTAGGTGGCATAGGAAAATATCATGAGTTTTATATAGATATTGATTTGGCCTTGATATACATAATTCCCTATGTCAATTAACTAGTTAAATATTGATGTTTTGTACTCTGTGGAGCATACTGGGCTGGAGATAGAAATATAGGAATTACCTGGATATGACTGACCATTGAAGCCATGCAAAAAATGATTTCTCCTAGGAAGAGTGTGGATAATAAAATACAAAAAGAAATTTAAAAATTAATGAAACTCAACTTTTGATATGTACATTTAGGGAATGTGCTAACTTGGGTGGCTTAGAAAAGTAGATAGAATAATTAGGAATACCAAAAGAATATTGGTTCAAAGAAGACAAGGGGATTCTACCAGATCTGCTTCCTCTTTTTGGTCAGAAATATGACCACTGTTAGCTTCTGAACTTCACTTTTCAGGGATTTAATTTCTTCCTTTAGTTCTAGTTAAATACACATAAATTTAGTGGCTTTTTAGGCCCAAGCTAGACACTGCCTTACTTGTGGGTATGTGAGTTAATCCTGTATTCTTTCAATAAATTCCCATTACTGTCTAAGATACTTTGAATAGGGCTCTGTCATTACAATAATGAGATTCTGAATAATATATTTGTAATTTTGAGTGGTGTGGATGTTGTTAAAATCATGTTCAGTTCATGAAATCTCAAAATGGTGTACTCTACATACCTGAGGTCATAATCACTTTATTTAGAAATGAATTTACCAACTTGAAATAATATACAGTGACAGAAAGTCATGATTTACAGGGAACATGGAATCAAAGACTCCTTACCTGTGTTTGCTCTTAATACTGTTTTATCATTTCAGTTTTGATACCATATGTATGAACCATTTATTAAGAGCTGTGAGGAGGAAAAGGGGATATCAGCTAAGACTTCACACTTTTTGACTATAGCTTTAAAACAAAATAACACATATTCCAAAAAACCTGGCATAGATTATATAAAAATACATAGAATTTATAGGAATAAATCTTATTTATAATGATAATTATATTTTTTACATTTTTTTTCTTATTAACTGTGGTTATTTAGAGAAAAGCTATGTTGGAATGGAGATGTCTACCTAAAGAAGTAAATATAAGGATTTTTAAAATGTGGAAGAAGAATTAATCAAGGAAGTGAAAAGTAATCAAGGACTTGAATAATTAAAATAGAATACATTTGAATGAGAAAATGACAAGGAAAAGAGATTATAAACCTTAGATAATACGTTTAACAAAGCTGTGCCTTCATTTTGTGTAAGCATAAAAATATATGCACTAAAATAATCCTTTTGGACATCTCTTTTTCCCTCCTCACAATCTAAATGAATGGAAACTGGATGCCACAGAAAGAATACTGAAGCTATTAATCTATCTCAAAATATTTACTTACAGTTATTTCTGTAAATATATACAGTGGCATTCGGTTCTCCTTGCCACAATGTTATTTTATGTATTTGATTACTTCATAAAAAGGAAAACATGACAAATTTTGTTACTCTTTCAGGACTACTTTATTTTTAAAAACCTCTCTACAGCATCAATACTAATTGATTGATACTAACTGATTGATACTAACTATCAATACTAATGATACTCAACAGTATCATTCCTAATATGGTTAGAGGATCAAGTGGTACTAATAAAAAATATAGATGCCCTGAGTACTGAGAAAACTTGATAATAATGAACCATCTGTTTATTTCATTATTCTTACCTTGACATGCTAAAAGTTTGATAAAACAAAGTAGACTTTTTACATAATTACATTATAAAATTGGTGTTAGTGTTTGAGTAGACAGAGGTGCATTTCAAGAAATGCCATCTGTTACATTTGACAAAACATTTCAGCAAGTTTAAGAGAAAGGTTGTATATATTTAGGAGCAAGAATTTGTAGGATATTTCTCAAGTTTTTACTTTGTTAAATAACTAAAATATTTTTTTAATAAGAATTGACACAAAATTAGAGGCACCTGGGTGGCTCAGTCGTTGGGCGTCTGCCTTCAACTCAGGTCATGATCCCAGGGTCCTGGGATTGAGTCCTCCATCGGGCTCCCTGCTCCGCGGGAAGCCTGCTTCTCCCTCTCCCCCTCCCCCTGCTTGTGTTCCCTCTCTCACTGTGTCTCTCTCTGTCAAATAAATAAAATCTTTAAAAAAAAAAAAGACAGATATGTATTCCTTTGCCCACCCTTGTGATTTCTATGAGCTGATAGTACCCACATGTTGAGTAGAAAAGTGAAATCAAAGTTCTACGGTATTATGTTTCTAAAACATTCTGTAATCCGTGAAACTCTTTTCTGACATGAAATTGAAGCTTCCCAGTGAAGTATGTGTGGGGCTCTTAGATCTCTGTCTGCTTAGCAGGCCCCTTTAACCTGTTAAGAAATAGAATACTCTAAAGAAATTAAAAGGAAAACCAAGAGTTCTAGTAATGAATTGTGCCAACACTGTGCCCCCGTGTGTTTCAAGGCAATGTCTATCAATATATGAGTATATGTATATTTCTCAGGAGCCCATCACACTTTCAGGCTTCATATGTGCGTCACTTGACCCCTAAACTACCACAGTTTGAGGGGTCTTCTAAAACCAATCTAGTTTGTTGGGAGTAATGCTGTCCTTACATATAATTAACATAATTACGTGGGGGATATAATTAACATAATTTACTAGAAATGTACTTTATGTGAAAATATTGCATTCTAATCTGTAAGAGGAAAGGTCCCATAGAAATGTGATCAATTTATTAAAATATGTTCATCTAGATATTCCAAATGGAAATCCTTTACTATGTAATGAAAAAGGAAATCCTCCAGAAATGAGTCTGACATGTTTAAGAGAAAGAGAAAAAAAAAATCACTTTTTTAAAATCACTTTCTATAATGCTAATTTTATACCCATATAAATTTACTTAGAGGTCTAATGGCCATCTCAATTTAAATAAATTTTATATTAAAACATTTGACCATGGAACAGATGAAAAAGGAAATTATTTGTATTGGAAACTGTGAGATTTTTTTAAACAAAATAATCATTTTAAGTTCTCCTAAACAGCAAATTTACCTATGATTTTTATAATGTATTTAATACAAGGGAGATTTTATGTACAACTTTCAGATAGAAAAGGTAAAAATGGGGTTTAAGTGATTTCTCTTAAAATGAGCTCTTTAAGACTACTTTTCTTAGTAAGCTTATCTTCTCTAATCTTCTTATCTTCTCATTTGGTCTTTGTTTACAAAAATAAGATACCTTGATTTTCCTGTATATTAAATTATAATCAAATAATTATGATATTTCATAAAATCAAAGTATGAAAATATAAAGAAAAAATGTAAAAGGAAGTAAAATAAGAATAGAAAACCTGAAGCCTTGGGGCTTCAAGAACACAGAATGGCATCAAGAACATGAATTCTGTGTTCACATAGTAGTAATACATTTAGTTATACTCTTTCTCCCTTCTCCATTTCTGGATATTGGCAAATGCCAGGAAAACTATATATTACTGTGTGAAATTAGCAATACTTTGTAATGATGATAGTCAATGTAGTGAGAATTAGTTTTATATGAATATGTTTCAGTTAATGTTTGTTACTGTATTTCACAAAGGTGTGAAGGAAGCAAGGAAGCCAATTCTAAACCAAAATTGAAAATTTGGGGAAGATATAATCCCACAAAAAATTATCGTTTGAAGCTTAAGGAGAAGAGAAGATGTGAGGATCTTGTACATTTAGTTGTCCAGAATCTCTTTTTCACTGTTTATTTCCTGTTTAATTTGATTACTACTGATCATCAGACTTGGAGTGGCAGTTTCTTCATATGCTGCAGACTAGAGATGGTTGTGTGTATGATTTAAATTCAATTACAACATGGATTCATTCAAGAGTTGCTAGATATATTTCTACTACCATGGTAGAACACTCTTACTAATAATCTTAATGTAATATTTTTAGATTTATTTAGAATACCTCATATGTGGACATCTCTTTCACATAATTAATATATAAATTGAGTATTTGTACTCTCTGATAATTAACAGCCCATTTTCCTATGAGACTATTTTTTGAAATGTAATATTTTTGTTTTAGGTATGCCTAAAAGTAGTTGAATGCTTTTATACCTCAGTTTCTCTCTGCACTATATAGAACTAATTTTTATGCAGAGAACTAAGCAGTGATTATTATGAAAAAAAAAATGTACTAGCCATCTATGGGTGTTCATTGTTAATCCTGGAATGGGTCTGGAGGTTAAAACTACTTAGAGAAAATAAAAGGATTACTAGCTGATGGAGTGTTTTATGGCTTCCTTCTTGCTTGTTTGCTTTCTTTATTTTTGTCATCACTGACAGTACAGACAAAAAGATGGCCTCAACATTTATTAACAAGTAAATATAATTTTATTTGATGAGTTTTTTTATTTTGAATATTCCCTACTTTAAATTTTGTTTGTTTGTAATTATTAGAGACTTCCTAATTATTATTTTATTTTACTTGACAGAGAGAGAGCAGGAGAGCACAAGCAGGGGTAGTGGCAGACGGAGAGGGAGAAGCAGGCTCCCGGCTGAGCAGGGAGCCTGAAGCAGGGCTCAATCCCATGACCCTGGGACCAGAGCCGAAGGCATTTGCTTAACCAACTGAACCACCCAGGCGCCCCCCTAATTAATTATTTTATCCCCAGGTTAGGAGACTATGTCAGAAGAACAAGGACTCCACAGCACTAACTAGAAAATAAGAAAATGTAAAACAATAAAACGGAAAAATTTAATCTAAATACCATGGCATGGGCAAAGATCATGAGAAACTTCCTTTCAAGTAGGCAAAGGGATCACCTCACTTAGACACTTACAGATTTCCTCATTTCAAAGGTTTATACTAATTTCTTGACTTTCTAGGACCCTTAGTCTTAGTAGGAAAGACTGTACAGTTATAAGTACTATTTGTTTTATTACTTTAGCATCTTTTTTTATTCAGGTCTATATAGAAAGTAGGACAGATAATAAAATAGCAAAAGTGAGATTTTTATAAATATTTTAATAGTATTTAATGGCTAGTGTGTAGAGACAATGTTTTCTTCCTAAGTTGCTCTATCTAGAGATAGTCATAGAACCATATTTGAATGCTTAATTTTCTGGTGCCACTAAATTTGGGAAGGTTAGACTGAATTATATATCAGATGCTTCTTTATGTGTTTGATAGTATCTAATGTGTACTATCTTAAGTTTATTCTGTGTGGTCCAAGTTTATAGCTTCTCAAACTTTTGGAAATTAATAGATTTCATATAATATATTTATGCAATTATTTCTAATAGCCTTTCTGTTAAAAAAATCAGTTTTCTTGGGAAGTACTGAATCTCTACTATTACAGATGTTCAAAGAAACTTTGGTAGGACTTTTTTTTGAAGAGAAATAATAGTACAAAGATCAAATGAGTAATTAGAATAGATTTCCTTTAAAATCAGCCAACACTTAGATCTTTTTTACTGACTGGTTAAATAAAGCTGTTATTTTCAGAGGGAAATCCAATTTTCCCTAGTAAACTGACAATGAAATTTTACAAATGCTTATTTTTATTATTCTAAATTATTTTTAAGTTTTGCTATGATAAATCATTTTCATATTTTATCTATTACATTAGTTCAGTGAAGGAGAATAACTATATGAAATTAAGTTCATTTTTTTCACACATTATAGTGAGGTAGCATTGTATGGTCAACACCGAGGTCCTATTAAAAAAAAAAAAAAAAATCTTTACTTCCATGCGTTAAAGAGAATTTGAAGACCAAATGGTTCGTGTTTAATATAGTTCATAGGAATGCTTGCGCACTCCTGATTTAATTTAATCATTTTCCCTCAATGACCATGAAGAGTCATGTTAAAATGAAGTGTTATTAAAGTGAAGTCCTCTGGTATTTAGAATACACGATGGGGGTGTGGGGAGTGTTAATTGCATAGAGTAAAGACAGGGACAATAACATCTAAATGCAATGCTCTTTTCTTGTAAAGTCAATGATAAAAACCTAGAGATATAATCCTCCAAAGTGGTCCAAAAATCAACTTATAGGCTAAGTAGGGTAATTTATTTTGATTGCACTTGCAGGGAGAATGTGAATTTCAAAGCAAGTATAATTTTCTAAGGCAGTATTAATGGATTGTTCCCTTTTGCCCAATATGATAGATGCGCTGTAATAATCAGAGAAATAGCAAAGGGATAAGGAAACAAAAGTGCTTACAAACAATCATTTTATTATAAGAACCGATTTAATATGCATAGGATACTATTTTGCAAATAAAAAACCATTTATACTAAGAATGTAATTAATATTATAAATAAAAATAATTTGAATATATTTGATTATATGCTTTCCCAAATGGGCAAAGCTATACAATGTGGGCTATGTTGTAAATTCAGGGAATTCTAGTTCTCTTGAGAGGGCGTTCTAAAGGTTGCTATGCAGATGTTCGGCAAAATTGTGGCAATTCTAGGACAATCTATACCAGTATCAGAAAATAGTATACTTTGTTAAATGATTTAGCAGTGACAGAAAGTTTTATCTGTTACTATGACAAGTTCAACAATATTCTATATTGTTTTCAAAGATGATGATTTAACATAAAGAACAGATAAGAATTTTCTAAGATGTTTTTATAGCAATAATATATAGTCTATCAACTGTATGTATGGTCACAGGCTATGCATGTTGACCAATGTACATTTCAGAGCTATGCATGCTCTAACCAGAGTAAGAAACAATACTGAATTGTCAAGGATGTGGAAGGATCCAGCAAAGTGAAAAAAATAGACCTAAAGTGTGAATTTCCTAAAAAGGCAATAAGGAAGAAGAAGATTCTCTAAATGTAAAAATGTAAAACGGGACAGACTAGTATATTTATGTATTTGGGAAAATAATTTGTATTAAGAATGACTATGATTTTTACAACAACTGGAATTAGAATTAAATATTGAAAGAAAAAATGACTCATCATTTGGGAATTCTTTCTAAATAATGCAGCTATTCAATCTCAGTCCATTTGGGTATATCTTCCTCAAATAAACTATCTCAAAATATAGAAATCAGGGCCAAATCTCAATGGAGCTTGGCAGAAATTCACAGAAACAAATAACATCTAAATGAGTTTATGTCATAGTGAGGATTTTCTAAGTTCTGTAAATGAAACAAACTTGGCTTAAGAAAAATCAGACCTCCATGTAATGTTCTAAGACATTCAGACAGATTTCATGAGATTATGTTTCAGCTGGATATACACAAAGCCAGAAAATATTTTGAACTCTATTATGTCTCTTTTTTCTTTCTATTCTTTATTATGACACATTGTCTTATTTACACTTTCTTGGCCGATGCCAAATTATTTTTAGGAGGCTCCTTTTGGTAGACTTTCCAGAGATGAGATGATGCACAAAGTATTTATTTCTTTAATATGAAACAGGAAAATAAATGAGTGCGAAGGAACAGGCAGGTGTCTCAGTCCCTACTGGCAATGTCTTCTAAGAAATTCATGTGGGAAAATGTCCTATGAAAGAAATTGTTCCCACACATATGACTTCAGTACTTGGCACTAAATTCCATTGACAAAATAGTGTAGAATGTTAAACTAAAATAAATTAGCCTCCAGAGAAAATGGCAGGATTCAAAATAAAGAAATAAAATCTTTTTAACAAATGGTTTTATGAAATATCCATTCTTATTTAGTGTTACTTTACAATGTTTTTGAATTTTATAAATGGAAAACTAATATCACCATGCTCTTCAACCTTAGTTGAAATAAGACACCATACAGAACCACATGTATACTTACATGGAATTTATTTCATAAAATTGAAGTCCTGTGTGATTTCAGTCTTCTGAGGAATCATATGATCCTGGAATACAACCTATAGAAAAAATAGTCATAGGCTCCTGCTTAGAACTCAGTGCTAGCTCTAAACAAAACTATGCAATTGATCAAGTTTATCTTTGTACCAGTACTTTTTCCTTTTGAAATATCTTTTTTTTTTTCCTTCTCATTCCTCTGACCCAGATACTCTTCATTTTCTCATCTGTCAAACACAATTTACAGAAAAGGAAATCTGTGCTATCACCACTTTCGAAACTTTGATAAAGCACAACTACACATAGAATAAAATCCATGATAGTGATGATGATGATGATGATGATGATGATGATGATGATGCCATTTGAACTCTTTCCACATCGGATCACATTTTATATCTTAATTTCTTCTACAACCCACTCAGTGAGCCACTCTACCTACTTTTAATATATTCTGTCAATTCTTGGGGCGCCTGGGTGGCTCAGTCGTTAAGCGTCTGCCTTCGGCTCAGGTCATGATCCCAGGGTCCTGGGATCGAGCCCCGCATCGGGCTCCCTGCTCGGCGGGAGGCCTGCTTCTCCCTCTCCCTCTCCCCCTGCTTGTGTTCCCTCTCTCGCTGTGTCTCTCTCTGTCAAATAAATAAATAAAATCTTTAAAAAAAAAAAAAATATATATATATATATATTCTGTCAATTCTTGAATCTAGTACTAAATTAACATTGCTCTGTAAAGTAATATTCCTCTTACTTGACTTGTCAATGTGTTTTTCAGTCTTTAATAATGAAAAAAAAGTCTCAGCATCAAATTAGATGTTCTCTTATTCTCTCTTGCTTTTGTGCTCTCTCCCTCCCTCTTTCTCCTGAATGTCAAGTCTTTCATTAATAACTGTTCTGTAATATTTGTTGTCAGTCTGCCTAGTATTTTTCTAATGGTTTCATTCATTAGCTAGATTGCAGTTTGAAGGTGTGGGGTATTATTTGTCCTTTGTAACTTCCACATAGTATGAAATGCAGCAGGTGCGTTAGTTATTGTTTAATGCACAACAAATGACCACAAATTTAGCAGCTTAAAAAACACATTTATTATCTCACAGTTTTTGTGGGTCAGGATCTAGGCACAGTTTACCTGGGTCCTCTGCTTCTGTGCTTTCATTAAGCTTCAATCAAGGTATCAGCCAGGGCTGGAGTCTCATCTCAAATCTTGACTAGGAAATGATTCACTCCCAAGCTCATTTGGTTGTTGGTAGGCTTTTGTTCCTTTCCTGTCATTAGCCTGAGGGCTTTAGTTTCTTATTAGTTGTTCTCAGGCACTCAGAGAGAGAGTTTGCTGGCAAAACCAAAGTTACAGTCTCTTATAATCTAATCACATACACACACAAAAAAGACATTCTCTCCAGGTTGAGTTATTCTATTGCTTAGGAACCAGTTTCTCAGGGGGGAAGAGCTTATACAAATATGTAATAAGGAGAGGGATAACATTGGGATCCACCCATAGAAGTTACTTATCACAGTATTTGCTGAATTTATCATCAATTACTTATAATTTATTTTGCTCCAAAGTCCTTTTGTGCTGCTTTAAAGTATATTTGTGTTTTATTTTATTTTATTAAATATTTTATTTGAGAGAGAGAGAGAAAGTGCATGCACAAGTGGAGGGGAGGGGAAGAAGCAGGCTCCCCTCTAAGTGGGGAGCTGGATGCAGGGCTTGATCCTAGGACCCCAGGATCATGACCTCAGCCAAAGGCAGATGCTTAACCCACCGAACCACCCAGGTGCCCCTGAAGTATATTTGTGTTTTAGACATTTCTCTAATTTAGTCCGTGTTTGAGAAATTCAAAGCATGTGAAAAAAAAATATTAGAACTTAAGAGGGAGGAGTACATTCTTAAACTTGGCAGGCATTGGTCTAATCAATAATGCAGTTCTGTTTTGTCTCGTTCATTTTTCTTTACCATATAACAGTCTAAAGATATAATAAATAATTTACTTTTAATAAATAATTTCATCTTTAAGGAAAAATTATGATTTCCAAATATTTTCCTATTATTTATACTTTTCTTGGACACAGTTCTTCAGTTCTTGATTCACTGTGAGACATGTTACAAACGTTTCAATTTTTAAGACCCCTGTACAATGCAATTTTTTTTATCAGTTATCCAGGATCCGCTTAGGGCAAAAAACAAAAGCAAAAACAAAAGAACAATAAAAACAACAAGAAAACCTCCAAAAACACCAGAATTGATCCTTAATCCCAATCATTCCCTAGAAAAAGACTGTAAGCTCAGGGTTCCTGTGCATTTATTAAAAAGTGGCCCCAGGAGAAAAGAGTGAGGAAGTAAGGAATTCAAGCAAAGTACAATCACAGGCAAAGCCCCAGGCTGAGCCTGACCTTATGGATTAGCTCTGTGTAAATTATGCTTCAGAAATTGATCCAACTGTAAGCAAAGACGCTGGCGCTTCAATATTTCTGGACTAATCAGATATTGATCAAGGACAGCTTGAGGAGATTTAGCTTTCAGGCACTTGGGGTGTCTGCAGGTGGGGCAATACCATAGCCTGAGGACAGCTTCCTAAAGAAAGTTACAGGTAGGTGTCAACGTCTAGTGCGTTGGGGTCCCTGGGTAAGGGTCGCGAAATCACCAGGACACAGGGGATGCAGAGCAAAGGCAGCACTTGCAACTGCATACTGCCGTTTATTTCTTGACATCTTATATACTCTTTACAATCAAAATATATTGTTACTGATTAACAATGTAAGCATTAAGATATCCCGATACTTCTTTACGCAAGAGAGGACAAAAACAAATCAACTCCGGTTGCACCGGAATAATTACATATCTTAAGTAAATCTCATTCTCTGATCAGCTCTTGTGCAAAGGTACTTCATAACCCATTCCCCGAAACTACATAGAGATAGAATCAAATCCTATGCAGGAATGCTGAGATTAGACAACACCCCGCATATACATTTGAAGCAGGATGTTATCTGATCATCACATCCCCGCACACGAAGCCACTCTCCTCGGTGGGCGTCACAAGGAACAATGTGCCCAAGATTACTCAAAACATCATGAGCCATTTCTCAGCTGACCGGATGCCTGAGGCATAGGCACACAACAAGGCGAGGGAGACTTTTCCCCCTCTCAGGCCTGGGCGTTCCCGACCTTACCCTGTGTGCGCCACAGCACACAAACAATTCCGGCCACAGAGGGCTCACATGCCTATGTTGGCCTCAGGTAGGCACCTTCTAATTAAAATAGAACACAACAAAATACGGATGCTGGGGGATAGGCACATAGCTATAGTATATAGGATCAAAGGGATGGAGATGGGGCACCTACAGTTGGATAGTAACCAATTAGCACAGGTTGAGTTACACTTGCCAGGCACATTTTCACTCATGTAATTCTCTGTTCTATCCTTCCAGTCATTTTCTTTATGTTTTAATCTAACCATACTTCTCTTTATTCCACCAAAGTTAGTTCCTCTTTTCAAATCTTGGCTTTAACTAGAATTGTTCTTCTGAAAAGACTCCTCCCCAAAAACAAAGTTCACTTTTTTTTTCACCTTTCCTCCCCTACCACCTCTCCCTCAACTCCACAAATAACAACAAAATCCAATGGAAAAAGTGATAAATATATGTTCTTGTCCTAATTAACTTTTAAAGCATCACAATGTAACCGTCGTTGACTACTAAGATATATATGTCACTGAACGCCTGTGACATCTGACTACAGACAGCCTTTAATTATCCTCTGATGACAGTATGCATGACTCTATCCTGTGTCGCTTTATTCCTATATCTCCCATCTCTGCTACACATTTGACAACCTGAACTCCAGAATATTATCCTTCATCACGCTTAGAATCCGAAAAAGCTGACTACAACCAACATTACACTGAGAAACCTCTGTGTCACAAGCAATATGTGGGATTATTAAATTGTGTACACCTTTATTATGAAAGGCTTATGTCAAGGATGTGATCATTGTTCAGACAATTTGGAAGTTAGATAGCTTATAGAGTCCTTTTGCCCTTTTCTGGGTGTCTTGAGTCAATCGTTTTTAGAACACATCTTTAGAAGTTTTTAGAAATTTAATATGCACAAATGAAAACTAAAGACTCATCATTACACCTTAGTTAATCCATGTCTTTAGTTTGCAAGGATCACACATGAAGAGGGAAAGTATATTTCCAAAAGGGGCAGACAGATTTTATAATCTATGGGTTCAACAGCGAAAATCATAGATTAATCAGGCTTCAATTAGGCATGAAATAAAGATAGCCTCACACAGTTTAATAGCAATTGCAGATATTCATGAATCTTCTCAGGGAATCTGCACCATTAATGTGACATATCTACTCCCTGAGTATCCAATTATTAAAAAACAAAACAAAACAAACAATCAGAAATATATCGGATACATTCAAAATGTCATGTTGTGTTTTAGGTGCTCTTTCTGTGTTCACATATTTATCCATCTTTACCCACCAGAACAAATTTCCTCAGATTCTATTATATATATATAATTATTAATATAATATATATAACATATAATATAATATATTAATATAATAATATTATAATATTATTTATATATTATTTATTATATATCTATTATATAGATATATATATAAAATTTCTCAACCTCATAACTTCTGCATAGCAAAGTTTCTAGTAAAAGGAAGATGAATCCCTTGGGCATGCTCTACATGCTAGAAAGAGGTTCCCTTAAAATAAGTTAAGGGAAGTGAGAATAATTGCTAATTTGAATGTTCACCCTCATCTAGTTCTCCTCTTTTTGGAGACATAGAGAAAGTGTAACATTCTCCCTCCTTGAATTTGGGTAAGTCATGTGACTTTTGGCCAAGGGTTCACGAACAGGATATAGATGAAGATAGTTACAAAAAAATCCCTGCCTTGACCAACCAGCATTTTTCCAACCAATTTTCTGACAAATTTACATATATATGTAAATAAATATAAACATATAAACATTTATTTAAATATATATAAATATATATGTGTGGGCATATATACCTCCATTCACTCTCTTGTAATTACAGGTATATTGTATCATTCAGTGTATGTATACTGACTACATTTTTAAAGAAACATTTAGAGTAGTGACTTGGGCTGAAGGCAGATGACATTCAGCCGCAAGAAAATCTATGTAAATTGTTGGTTTTATCTGCTATAAGAATTTTATTGTTTTTATGCTCCTATTCATATTTTATAAGGACTAAATGTGAAATTATAGTCTCTTCTTTTTTTTGGCTAATTACTTTAAAATATTATCTTTTCTCCCCTGTTCTCATTTTTCTGGTCACACACACACACTCCACTTCCAATCCCATAGATACATATTTTTTTTCGAAGCATCATTAGTAAACGTTTACCATAACAGAGCTGCCCAACATCACAGCTTCTTTAGGTACCTCTCACTGGAGGACTGAAATAATCTTTCATATCCTTTCCAGCTTTCTACGTTATCACTGCTTCTCTCCCTTTGGGAGCTTTACAATTTAATAATAATGACATGCTTATATTTCACCTACATTAGCCTGTGGTGTTCAAGGACTTGATGACTTTGTTTTTTTATATTTCTTTAGGTTAAAATGCTTTTTCTTCCTTTTTTCACTAGTGAAATTCATCCACCATGATCTGGCTTAGGTGTTTCATGTACATAGTAGATGTTCCATCATGTATCGCTTGGCTTCATATTATTTTTGCTTTCTTTTAATTTATGTAAATCTGTCCATCCAGCTGTTCAGTGGGCTGTGATTCCCTTCTGCACATATTTATTCAGGTCTAACATGTGCCAGGCACTGCTTTAGGTAGTAGAATGGGATCAGGAAACAAAAAAAGGCAGATATTTCTGACCTCACAGAGACTCGTGGTGAGGCATCATCTAGACTAGTGATGAGGTATGCAAAGCCTTTGATTCATTGTGAGCATTTGTCTTAGAAGCTCAAGCCACAAGCTGACTATAACAAAATACCATAGACTGAGTGACTTAAACAACAGACATTTACCTCTCACTGTTCTGGCCACCTTCTAGCTGTATCCACATATGGCAGAGAAAGGAAACTCTGGTGTCTTTCTTTTCTTATAAAGGCACAATCCCATCATAGAGGCTTTGCCCTCATGATCTCATCTAAACTTAATTACTTCCCCAAGACCACAGATGCTAATACCATCACATTGGTGTCTGGGGCTTCAACATAAGAATTTGGGGGTGGGGGGAGGAAGACACAAACATTCAGTCCACAGCAACATTTAAACTTTAGTCATGATGATGATGATTTGAAACTGAATAATTTGTCTCTAAACTCAACTTCTTTTTGATTTTATGCATTCATTTGCCTTAGGATAAAATTTTCCTGTACATTCTGTGTTGCCTTTCCATTGCCTGGGGCTCCATATATTTGTGTCTATCACCTAGGGGTGAATTGACTATTATAAGGGGGAAAATAAAATGTGTGTTTTTGTATTTTGTAAGATTACAGTTATTGAAGTTCTTATGGGTTTACATTCTTAAAAACTCAGTACATAGGTCTAATGTTGCAATTTTGTTAAAAAGTAAACAATGGTTTGTGTGAATTTTGGAAATATAAACAACTAAATTAGAAACTGTAGATTAAAAATATATATTGCCAATTCCAGGAATTGAAGTCCAAAAATTAATTCAGTAATTTGTTCTAAGACGTGACAGATTGGTGATCATTATCATACCCTTTTATTAGTGCTCAAGGCGACTTCAACTGAAAAAAAAAAAGTTCTATTTCTATTCAACAGCAGGTTACTGTAGGCTTTTCATCTTAAAGATAAATTTTTACTTCCTTTATATAATACTTAGTATGCTTCCATTTCTAATAAACCAAAGGTGATCATTGCTTAAGGATGTTTAATAGAAGTGAGATGATCATCAGCATTTCAAATCTAGCCATAGATGCATTTCTGTTAATAAGTCATAGGTTTATTATTCCACAATATACTTGTGTGTATGTGTATCTATTTCATTTCCTTCACATATACTTATGCAGAAATTTTATCACATTCTAGATGAAGAAAAATCAAGATAAACGAAATTTTGAAAGCCTATTTAGCAGAATTATATCTCTTTTTTCATCTTAAAACAGACTATATATAAAATTATAATTTGATAATGAGTTTTATTAAAGAGGATGAATGGTTTCCATGAATGATGAGCTCACAACTGTTTTTCATAAATGACTTTAGCCAGATTCTGGCATGAGAGATAAAGTAGCACAAAATATAGTATACAATAAAGGAAAAGTAAATATTTAAACAGATTATTAAGTCTTGGGATTTTAAATTGTTGGTTACAGACAAAATAGTAATATAAAGGTTTATAGTGTTTTTCGTTGAAAAAGCTTTGATCTTAAAAAATCCAATTTTAAATATTTATCTTTCAGGACTAGTACAGTCTAGTGCTATGAATCTGTTTAAAGAAAAAAGTGTTATTTTATGAATATAAACATGTCACATCAAATGAATTCATTTTATTTTTTATTGAAGTATAGTTGACATACAATGTTACATTAGTTTCAGGTGTATGACATAGTGATTCAGCAATTTTATATGTTATGCTATGCTCACCCCAACTGTAGCTACTATCTGTTACCATACAATGCTATTATAATACCATTGACCATATTCCCTATGAAGTACCTTTCATCCCCATCACATTCATTTCATGATTGATGCCTGTACCTCTCATTCCCTTTTACCCATTTTGCACAACCCACCTTGGCAACCATCTGTTTGTTCTCTGAATTTATGGGTCTATTTCTGCTCTTTTTGTTTGTTTGTTCATTTGTTTTGTTTTTTAGATTCTACATATGAGTGAAATTATATAATATTTATCTTTCTCTGCCTGACTTATTTCACTTAGCATAATATCCTCTAGGTCTATCCATGTTGTCTTAAATAGCAAGATCTCATCCTTTTTTATGACTTAGTGATATTCCATTATATATATATATATATATATATCACCTCTTCTTTATCCATTTATCTATTGATGGACACGTGGGTTGTATCCATAGCTTAGCTATTGTAAATAATGCTGAAATAAACATAGGGATGCATATATCTTTTCAAATTAGTGTTTTTATTTTCTTTGGGTAATACCCATTAATGGAATTACTGGATCATATGGTATTTCTATTTTTAATTTTTTGAGGAACCTTCATATTTTTTTTTTCCACAGTGGCTATACCAATTTACATCCCCACATCAAATGAATTTTTAAAATACCTCATATTCAGAATACTTTGGAAAGTTATACATATTCAGAATTTGAAAACCTTGCTAGAAAATTTCTAGAAATTATCTTTTCTGTGCCCTGTGGAGAGACCTAGAAAGTAGTGGTTAGGAGTATATGATCCAGAATCAGCCTTACTAGATAGGAATCTGGGCTCTACACCTAGTATGTGAACCTAGAACAAATAATTAATAAGCCTCAATTTCCTCAGTAACCATTTCTTAGAATTCTTATCAGGACTGAGTAGTTGATACCAACAAAAAGAGCCCTGGCTGATAAATCTATAGATCCTGGGTTGATTCAGTATTACTAATCCTCTAGCCAAGAATATCTTACTAAGAGCATTTCAGAAATAAGATTTCTTCCTCTTAGCAAATATTATTAGTATATCTACATGGAAGTTTAGTTGACAGTGAGATTATAGCAAGTATGAAAACCTGGGCTCAAATTCCACTTGACATTTACCAGTTGTATGACCTTGGATGAGAAAATCCTCTTACCCCTTTCAGCCCCAATTTCCTGAACTGTGAAAGGACTTAACAGAGACTGCTAAGATTATCTTATAATGTTTGGTGTTCATCAAATACTATTTTAATTTATATTTTTTAAAGAGTTCCTTAGGTTTTATTGAGATGTAATTGGGCTATGGTATTATATTAGTTTCAGGTGTATAGCATGATGATTCAACCTTGAAAGTTCTCATGGCATGAAAAAAATGTAACTGTGAGGTCATGGATATTAACTAGACTTACTGTGGTGATCATTCTGCAATAAAACACAATTTAAAAATTATTAATTCACAATAAATACAGACTTCAGAGAATAAACATCTTGGAGTTCATCTCTTTAAGATAGTGTGTCTATATGCAATTCATTGTTTTTGAATTTGATATTAAGTCTGATATTGAGTTTGATATTTTAGTGTTAAAATGCAAACATTTCATTGAGGTCTGTCCTTGCAAAACAGCTTTAATCTTGGGGCACCTGGGTGGCTCAGTCGTTAAGCGTCTGCCTTCAGCTCAGGTCATGATCCCAGGATCCTGGGATCGAGCCCCGCATCGGGCTCCCTGCTCAGTGGGAAGCCTGCTTCTCCCTCTCCCACTCCCCCTGCTTGTGTTCGCTCTCTCGCTGTGTCTCTCTCTGTCAAATAAATAAATAAAATCTTAAAAAAAAAAAACAGCTTTAATCTTTTTGTGATTTTGTTCCTATATTCACTAATTAATAAAGCTGAATTTGGGCTTTATAATAAGAGCTACACTTTCATTTAGAAATAACTAACACATTAGTTTGCTTAAAAATTTAGCATATTTTCGATTATTTAACACTTGTACATATATCAATTACTTTTAAGAATGTTTTGTAGCTAAGAATGTTCCTTATTATAGATAACTCTTGTTATTCAAAACTTGACCCAAATTGTTTATTAAATATACATAGCTACCTTAGAAAAATGGTATCTAAAATTACATTTTAGTCAACTCTATTATATTATGTATAGTATCAAGATGAAAAGATGAGGTCAGTGTCTCCCTTGCCTACCTTTGCCACTTTGGATCATTATTCTGCTACCCCAAAGAACATCTGATTATTCGAGGCATATATTATCCAGTTCTGCCATTTCTTTCTCTACCTTTTGCAATCATCTGTGGACCCCATTTCAATCTTTCTGATATATTAACAATTTTGAAACCGGTCTCAGAGTCTTTTTAACCTTAATTTCTGCCCGTTTTAGGAGTGACTTCAATATTTATACAATGAGCTAGGCAGTATTGTGTCTTTGAGTTCCTTGTCTGAAATGATTAGTGTGTGCTGGCTCTTTCATGTAGCTCTCCCAATCAGAATAATTCCAACTTCCTTGAGTCTTTAAGCCATAGTGCCACAGTCTGGATTTTAGAACATAGTTATATTGTACCAATAATCCTTATGTACCAGTATATACCAGCAGAGAGAGTTCAGAAATAACTTATTATTCAAAAATAAATATTGAGCTTTCTTTTCCTTTTGTTTCCTTTATATTATGCTGGTACCTCATGAGGTAGAACCAGAGAAAATGTCAGTTTCAAATTCAGGAATTCTTCTTTGTCTGAAAAGTGCAAGTGGAGGACAAAGAAGCATTTGTAGGCCTGGTGTGAAATATTATCTTTTCTATAGCCTTCATGGAAGGAGAGTAGTTTTGGCTGGATCTACAGTCTGTCATATGGATCAGTTTCATTCCTGAAGACCTGTTATGTTTCGTGTATTAAATACATTTTTATTGAGTTTCTCTTATTTTCCAGGCCCTGTTTAAGATGTGAATGAAAGAGAAAATACACTTGCTCTAAAAGAACATGTATATAAGTCGGTTTAGGGAAAATATAAACAAACCAATAATGAAGATGATACCTTCACAGAGGGATCACAAAATAGAACAGAGGTATTGGAAAAAAAGTAAAAGGAGGGATACTTTGGGTTGGATGGTCAGGAAAAAAAAAATTTGGAGAAGAGATTAATGGTTAGAAAAACCTATACATTTGAGGACATGGGAAAAGAATTTTAGACAGAGGAAAATTCAAGCCAATCCAGAATTAAATCAATTATATGAGAAACAGAGATGTGGCTAATGTGGCTGGAGTTTGGTAAATGATGAAGAGTCATATGAAGGCTGGTAGTCCACACAGGAGGTAACAGAGGCTTGGCTCAGGGTAGTAAGTAGATGGAGTGCTTATGAGAAGAGTTCAGGGAAGGGTACAGAAAATGAGCAGCTTATATGATGGTGCCACTAGAATTGTGAACACTAAGGAAAGAGATTTGGGGTGGATAATCAAGATGTCTGTTTTGCAGTGTTAGGGACTGAATTATGCTCCCTCCAAATGTGTATGTTGAAGTCCCAACCCCCTATAACTTGGAATACGACTATATTTGGAGATAGGGCCTTTAAAGAGGCAATTAAGGTAAAATGAGGCTGTTTAGTGGAACCCTAGTCCAATATGACTGAGTACTTACATGCAGAGTGATAGCAGGTCTGCAGGTGCACAGAGAAAAGGCCATGGGAGGATTTGGTAAGATTGCATCAACCGTAAGCCAAGTAGAGAGGCCTCATAAGAAGCCAACGTTTCTAGAACATTGATCTTGAATTTCTGGTCTCTATAACTATGAGAAAATAAATTTCTGTTGTTTAAGCCCACACGTTGCTGGAATTTTGTAATAGCATCTCTAGGAGACCAATATACACAGCTTGCATTTGAGATGCATGGTAGACAACCAGTGAAGACACCAAGTAAATTATTGGAGTGAGTAGATGCCAGACTGAGAAATTCAAATTTTTATCAGCATCTCAATAAATAACTAAACTTATCTAGAGAATGTGTATTAATCTTGGTGTAGTTCCTGTGGATAGGATGGCAAATTATATTAGTCAAATTGCAGCTAAGCTAAGAAATACTCTATGAAAAACTTTTTGGTTCTTTTCATTGTTTCTGCAATGCCATTGATAGAGCACTATCAACATTATTCTAGAGTTCCAGGATTGATGAAAAGGGGTACAGTCCAGTTTCAGAACTTGGCTTCAATAATACACAGGTGGAAGGCAGCCAACTATCAGTCTAGGAATGCTAACTGTTTATAAAGATTAGGTAAAATAGTACACAAACAAATTAGGTATTTCTTTTTAGGGAGATGGTAGACAAAAATGGCTTTACTGGGGCGCCTGGGTGGCTCAGTTGGTTAAGCGACTGCCTTCGGCTCAGGTCATGATCCTGGAGTCCCGGGATCGAGTTCCACATCGGGCTCCCCGCTCAGCGGGGGGTCTGCTTCTCCCTCTGACCCTCTTTCCTTTCTTGCTATCTGTCTCTCATTCTCTCTCTCTCAAATAAATAAATAAAATCTTAAAAAAAAAAAAATGGCTTTACTTCTGAATCCAGGCAGTGGATTTGAAGCAACACTAGAAAAAAGTATCCTGAATGGGTTTCTCAGATGCCTGCTCAGTCTTTGGAACACTGATCAAAAGAGATTGAAGGTGTGGCTTTCAACGTTGAATGGCAAAGCAGAGACTTTCAAACCTGCACAGCACTCAGAAAATATTTTAGTCTGAGAAGTCTCAAATAAGTCAGTGGCCCTCATGCTATGAAAAAAAATTGGTTTATTTGGGTATAGGTGAGGGCTCTTTATCTGTTTGGGAAGATGATATGATTTCCAAATAAGAGAGTAAGATATTTGTTAAGTCTCTTTTCACTTCTGAGTCCTAATATGCTGAGGACATAATTTTGTTTCTGCTTTCTCTTCACTATGTTGGAAATTACCAAGTTGAAAATTTTAAGAAAAGCTGGTACTTTATCCTGGTGTTGAATTTAGAAAGGACTATCATTTTCTAAGAGGGAGAGAGAAAAAAAACAAAAAACCAAAAAACTTTCCTTTAAGGCAACAATTTATGTCTACTTAGCATCTACTCTCATTTTTTTTTTTTCCCTCAACAGAGCTTCAATTTTGTTTAGTTAATGTCTCAGGGGGAGGCTGGTCCTCCCAACTCACCTCACATGGGGCGTGATTGGTCTAAGGGGAAGCCAATTACCCTTCTTTGTATTTGGTTCAGAAATAGTCATGTAACTCATATCTAGCCAATAATGCATGAGGGAAGTCTGCTAAGTGTCTTCTGGAAAATAATTTGTCGCATGAAGAGCAGTCTCTTTTTTTCCAGGATTCATTGAAATCTAGATAGATGCATGGAATTTCTCTATGCACAAATAAAATAAAATTGATAATGACATTGCAAGGGAATGAAAATAATCTGTCTTTGATGACATCATAAAGCCACTAAATCAGCTAAATCTGAAACTTGCCCTATCTCAGGACTTTCTCTTATATACAAATATATTTATTTTATAAACCATTTTCAATCAGGATTTCTATTACTTATGGTGAAACCATCCATTTGATATATGACAGTAACTTATATTATTGATTGACAACTAAGGGAATTTGAAGGCGTGTTGCTTTTCTGGCAGAAATATTAAAAAAAAAATAAAACTAAAATGTTTCATCTTTGCTCATGGACCTGAAGCCATCTTCTTCATATAGATGAAATAGAGCTTTAGCAAATTTTGATGTATTAGCTGACCCTCTGGACACTACTTAATACCATAAGATTTAGGATTGATTTAGGAAGAAAACTCTCTTCCCAAGAGTGGAGACACCATTCTTGTAGGGGGAAAGAAACTGCTGAGAGTCTCCCGGAGAAAGGCTTGGAATGGAGTTTGCCTAGGCTATGGAGCAGAGAACTTGAATTTGAGGGCAGGTGAACAAGGCAAAGGAAACCTTGCACTGGGAATTCCCAGTGGGTGCAAACATGCATTGAGGATCTTCTCTTTAAAAATGTTTAAAGAAGAGTTCAGGTTAATGAGAAATTTCATCTGTGTTCCTCTAGCTTTGGAATTTTGTTTATATTTTGGCTATATAATCTGTTGTGTTATTTGGTGAAGGCTAAAGAGGCAAGATGGCAAGGGGAAGGGCACTTCCTACCCCTTAAAACTCTTCCAGAGTCATAGAGAGATGAGATTCATTCCATAAGAACTAAGGCTCAGCTTGCCAGGTTGATTAATGATATCAAAGGAAAGAGACTCAAAATCCTAGAAAAACTTCCAAAAGGACATATACAAGAAAAGAAAAAGACTCTGTAAACATCTTGTCTACATAGCAATCAAGAAGTAATTCCTAGCAGACAATAATACTTGCCAGAATATTTAGAAACATGACAAAGTGCTAGTCTCAGTGTTCACTTATGTTATGAGAGATCAATTGTCCATTTTTATGTTAGTTCTAGCTTTGGAGTGGAGAGAAATGAATCCAAGAAGATGCAATGGGTAATATTCAGTGAAAGGTTTTTTTCCTCCTTCCCCCCACCCCCCACTCCCTGACCTTTTTGTTAAACTGTGAAATTCAATAATTGTTTTAAGTGGATATCATTCTTCTTGAAGGTATTATGTTATCTCAGAGACTGATGACTAATATGTATACTGAGTCAGTTTGTTTTGTGAAATTGGGGAATATTAGATAACAAGACATATGTTTTAGGAGTATAATCAAAAGCATGAAAGGAAATTTCACAGAGACCCAAAATAGCCTTTCAGAAAAACAGTCTGAAAAGAAGACTCCTATTCTTTTGTCCTTGTTAAAAGTGAGAGATAACTCTCACTGGAAAACAATAAAAAGTAAAATCCCAGCATTTGAGAAGCAATAACATAAAAAGATGACATTAATTTTTTTTAAATCTTTAGATAAAAATAGAAATTAGGTCCTAAGAAGAGAGAAATGATTTGGCAATTGGATAAAATTAAAATTATAATGTAGTTTGAATAAACATTCTCATATTGTATCTTGTTTAAAGTACATGGCAAGCAGCTGTCTTTTCAAGGTGAAATAAGTCAAGATAAACCATTCCCTATCTTTCTGATTTAAAAGAAGTTTTAAAAAAAGTGGATACATTAAAAGTGGGTTGGTTACCTCCAGAATTAGGCAGGACTTGTGTGTCTTGTCAAACTCTTCCTTCTACAGAGGAAAACTGGACTCAGAAAACCTAACACATCTGCAAACTAAACATGGGACTCCCAACTCCGGGGTAACTTACCTTTTTGCAATGCCCCCTTTTGCAGTGCCAACTCATCTTTGAACTACTCAATCCAAACATGGATTTTCCTTTAAGTGTGAATACCTTTTCTCTAAAATCATTTTAGTCAGGTTGTCCCATATAAGAATAGCAAGAGATAAGTCAATCAGAGAAAGACATGTATCATATGATCTCACTGATATGAGGAATTCTTAATCTCAGGAAACAAACTGAAGGTTGCTGGAGTCATCGTGGATGGGAGGGATGGAGTGGCTGGGTGACAGACATTGGGGAGGGTATGTGCTATGGTGAGCACTGTGAATTGTGTAAGACTGTTGAATCACAGATCTGTACCTCTGAAACAAATAATACATTATATGTTAAAAAAAAAAAAAGAATATAGTAGGAAGGAAAAAATGAAGGGGCGGAATCAGAGGGGGAAACGAACCATGAGAGACTATGGACTCTGAGAAACAAACTGAAGGTTGTAGAGGGGAGGGGGGTGGGGGATGGGTTAGCCTGGTGATGGGTATTAAAGAGGGTACATATTGAATGGAGCACTGGGTGTTATACACAAACAATGAATCATGGAACACTACATCAAAATCTAATGATGTAATGTATGGTGATTAACATAACATAATAATGTTAAATTAAAAAAAAAAAAAGAATAGCAAGAGAAATGTTAGACTGGCCTCAGCTTGTATCAACACATAGAGAGACAGGATGGGCGTCAAGATAATAATCTATGCCATGCTAAATGGAACGTACACTTCACTTCTCTTGGGACCTTTTAGTTTCTGAAATAATCCCCATTTATTAATTTGAAGACTAGTAACTTGTTGAACATGTACCTTTATTATTTTTCCCAGGGGGCCTCCATGAAGCAGCAGTACATATCAAATCATTTTCTTTGGAGACACACTATAGGTTTCCTACAGTTACTCTAACAAATCACTACAAACTGGGTGGCTTAAAACAACAGAACATTACTATTCTCTCACAGCTCTGGAAGCTAGAAGTCCAAAATCAAGATGTCAACAGGGTTGGTTCCTTCTTGGGGACGCAGAGGGGAAATCGGCTCCAGACTCCTATCTTCTGTTGATTGTTTGTGACCTCGGTGTTCCTTCGCTTGTGGAAGCCTCATTCCAATCTCTGCCTCTGTTTCACACAGCATTCTCCTCTCTGTGTGTTTATGACTCTTTTTTTTTAAGGATGCCAGTTATATTGGATTAGGATCCACACTAATCAAGTATGACCTCATCTTAACCTGATTATATCCACAAAAAAACCTGTTTTCAAATGAGATCACGTTCATAAATACTGGGAGTTAGTTTCAACATATCTTTTTGAGGAGTACAATTCACCTGTTAACAGATACCAATATATTTACTCTGGCCTCTGTTAGAGGTTTCAGAATTAAATATTTCTTCCTTATATTATTGAAGGTTTCATATATCTATGAAAAGTACACATTAAGGTTTTATTAGCTACTGCCTATATTCATCCACCTGAATGCTAATCACCAGTAACTTGATTACTTGATTAACCAAAATCAGCTGATATTCTGGTGAGTGTAATATCACAAAGGGATGGAATAGGCAGGTGTTCCTGGAGAGAGAAGGGAGATACAAAAATAAAAATGAAGCATCTAAGAAAACTCTCAATTTCATGATTTGGATATTGCGTCCTGCTCAAAACCTTAAAAGCTCATTTTGTCTTCTCCACAAGACATTTTAATAAAGGATGTTTAGAAAGAAAGAAAGAAAAAGGAAAAAAGAAAGAAAGAAAGAGAAAAGAAAGAAAAAAAAGAAAGAGGTGTTTATTTACCTCACATTTTAAAACTGATACTAGAGCTGTTACATACATGCAAACAGCTTTGTGATAGGAAATGTAAGCCGTATGTTATGCTACAAACTTAAATTTTTAAATCAATTTTAAGTATTATCATCTTGAGGAATTATGAGTTAAGAAAGTCTGTCAAGTGGAATGCTACCAAAGACAGTTGCAAAGGAAATTACAATATTTTTGTGTGACTTTGATTATTTAACCCATCCAGAAAAACACATTTATAATATATGGAGAATCTATGATTAGAAGATGTTTTTAAATAATAAATACTGATAAGTCTTCAAATCAGAATTTTAAAGTTCAGCTTTCAGATGTTTATTTTAGAAACTATTTTTAAAGTCATAGTAAAGAGATTGCTCCATTCACAGGAGTGATAAAATCATAAAGAGACTTAAGAATGTAAGGTGATATTTAAGTAGAGAAAATTAGCATTCCTGAGATATTCTAAATCTGACATCTAGAAATCTGCATTCAAATGGAGGATTAAAGTGGCCCCACTGGGCCTATCAGCAGTGGACTGGATGGGCATACTGATAAATAAAGTGTATTTTGAGGCAAGATAATTTTTTGTCCTTTCAGCTTGTCAGAGATTAATGACTACAGGCATTTGTTTAGAATCTTTTATTCTAACTTCTTTTTTGGGGGAACTCTTGACTAGAATTGCTTATGTTTATGTTAGTGAATCAGATCACTTACTTCACAAAAGAAAATGCAGTAGATCAAGAAAAATATCTGATTTTATTCATTTACTTATAATCATGGCAACGAAAAAATATATAGCTACGTATGTATAAATTAGGTTATTAATTGGTGTTGCATGATTACCCATTTCTCTCTGAGACAATATAAATCTGATATATTCTGTTATATCACATATTGTGTGGTAGAAAAACTGCAGGCTTTTTTATCACCATAGGTTTAGTTCTGCTATACAGTGTTTACTTGGAAATATTGATTTGAACACGTTCTTGTTAATAGCTAGGCTTTAGTGGTTTTTTTTTTTTTTTTAAGATTTTATTTATTTGACAGAGAGAGGCACAGCAAGAGAGGGAACACAAGCAGGGGGAGTGGGAGAGGGAGAAGCAGGCTTCCCGCTGAGCAGGGAGCCCGATGTGAGGCTCGATCCCAGGACTCTGGGATCATGACCTGAGCCGAAGGGAGACGCTTAACGACTGAGCCACCCAGGCGCCCCTAGGCTTTAGTGTTTTTAAAGCTTTTTTTTAAAGCTTTCTAGTACCTACTGGTTTTCTTGCTTATTATTTTTATTGTTATTGTATTATACTTTTCCATTTGTAATTTTCCTACTACCACTCATTTTAAGATTATTATATTACTTTCTAATTTATTCATTTTGTCCATGTTTCAATTTTATCATTTTTTGTTCTTTCTATAATACCGAGTCCACATTTTTAAATTTACCTTACTAATATTAGATCTGAATCTGGGTAGTAATGCCAGGCAAATTTCCAAAAGGATTTAGGAGGAGGCTTATGATTGTAAAGAAACAACTCTATTATTTTTTCCCACTTTAAATTATTCTACTGCTTTGTTAGGTTTATATCTAACCATTTTGCATATCTCATCTTTAATTCTCTCTACAGAAAGCTTTGCTTTTTCTCAAAGCATTCTTTAATTTATAGAAAACAACAAAGAACTGCAGTTCTGTCTTGTACTATATAAGTGCAGACAGTCCTAGCATTTTCACAGGTAGCCATCCAAATACTAAATATTTTGGAATGCCCAAGTAGAAAAGAACACATTTGCAAATTTTCTATTAGATTATATGATGAAGAAACTGGGATTCGGTGGTAGGGAGACTCTGGGAAAACATACTTAATATTTCTGGAAAATATTGTGTTTCACCTAGAAAATGTTCTTTCCTACAGTGATTTTAGATGACTTAAATAAGGTAGCTCATTTTGGAGGGTGGAACTGTTTTAGTATATAAGGACAAATGGAGGTTTTAGATCTTAAAAAGCTCATGTGTCCCTGTGATCCCAGTGAAGTGCCAGGTCCTGGTCAAAAGCAAAACAATAGGGGGCACCTGGGTGGCACAGTTGGTTAAGTCTTTGACTCTTGGTTTGGCTCAGGTCATGATCTCAGGGTCATAAAATCCAGCTCCACATTGGGCTCTGTGCTTATGTGAGACATCTTCAAGCAACATAGAAAGGACTTTTCTGGAGGCTACTATCCATTGTAGGTAGAAGCAAGAGTCAGAGAAGAGTGGGGGGAGAAATATATAGTTAACTGACAAATGATGGATCGGTGATAGGTGGTAAATGGATACTTAGACAAAGACAAACTCAGTTTGGATATTGTAATGCTAGCAGGAAGGAAAAGGAAAAAAAATCTATATGGTCTAGCTTATATACAATTCTGTAATGCTGAGAAATTTTAAATATAAACCTTTTTTCGAGATATGTAAAGTTTTATGACATCCATGGGATATGTGGTTGGTACTGATTTTTTTGATGTCCATTTATATACATATGTAAAAAAAATGTACTTTTAAAATGTAAAAAATTTGACCAACCTATCTTCTGTGTCCATTTCCACTTTGTGAAATCAATATAAGCATCCTAAACTTCACAGAGCTACAAAATCTTTTGGAGGTTGAGATATTGACTAAGGATGAGGAAACATTAACCCCACCACCAGGCATCCTCTGGTCTGCAGGCACCATGCTTTCCCTAGAGATTCTATCACATCGTCAGTATGCTTGTGCATGCCTAAGAGTGTGAGGTAAGGAAGGGGCTCAGGAGGAAGAGGTGGATATCAAGGCTGTGAGTTAACATAGAATTTTAACTTGAGTATAATCTTGTTGGAATAGTTTTGCCTAAGATCTGGCGTTAAGGAAAGAGAGTAAGGTCTCACCTAACATCCAAAACACATTGAAGAAATTTGCCTCAAATCATTCTACTAGAACGTGTCAGAAAATAGATTTGAAAGTAGGACCTTTCTCTATTTCCATACTTCAGATATTGAGTTTATATGTGAATGCTTTTATCTATACTACAAATTTTTTTTTTTTAAATCAGATGATGTTTTATTTGGTATATTGATCAAGAAAATCCCTTTGCTGGCAAATAATAACTTTGGACCCAGTAACCAGTAACTTTTGTCATTAATTAAAAGAAATATGCTAAGACAGGCATAATGGGAGAGAAAAATGTCGATTATCTCAAGATCCCCAAGTACACCAAACTATCATAAAGTTGTGTTTCTGCTATTAGATTGTAGATGCAAACACCTTGAGTTATATCTCTCACTTCCTTGCCAGAAAGAGCTACCTCTCTTGTTAAACTTTTGGATCAGTGGTTTAATTAGTACCCTCATACAAGCCCTATCATTTCTAGTTTCTTTTTTTTTATGTTATGTTAATCATCATACATTACATCATTAGTTTTTGATGTAGTGTTCCATGATTCATTGTTTGTGCATAACACCCAGTGCTCCATGCAGTACGTGCCCTCTTTAATACCCGTCACCAGGCTAACCCATCCCCCCACCCCCCTCCCCTCTAGAACCCTCAGTTTGTTTCTCAGAGTTCATAGTCTCTCATGGTTCGTCTCCCCCTCCGATTTCCCCCTTTCATTCTTCCCTATACTACAAATTTGATTTAACAAACAAAAACCTGTCTAATTAAAGTCCTCCAGCAACAACAACAACAACAAACAACAAAAAGTCTTCCAACAAATTCTTTGTCTCTAGATAAGACTAAATGTTTACAATGTAGACCTCGGCTAACTTTCTAGTGGTATTTAAAATATGTCACATAGCTTTCTGAATATATTTGTTGATAACCTAGGTGTTTGAACATCCTGTGTTATTTGACTGGAATGACTTTCTTACTTTGACTTTGAAAAGTCTTATTTTTCAGGACTCTGCTCAAAATATATGCTCATTTGGAAGATTTACTTGGAATCTTTAATCATAGTTAAGTACTTCCTCTTATGTGTTCCTGGAGAACCTTCTTTATTCTACCTTTATCACAACTTGCATTAGTTTGCTAGAGGTTTGGCAATTTTTTTTCTTCATTTGAAAAAAAATATTATTGAAAAATAGATGATGATACACTATGGGTAAAGTATATGATATTAAATCAACACAAATGACAATTGGTAGACCTAAGCCCAAAGAAATTAACTTGTACCTGCAGGAAAGCATTGGTGAATGAAATGAGTAAATATAAAATACTTAAGTCTATAAGATATAATGTCTTATAGTTATCATTCCCAGCTTTAGCTGATTTTCCTTTTTATTAATCAACCTTATGGATTTGGATAAGAAGTCATCCATTATGCTTAGTAAATGTTTATTTATTTAAAATTAACCTATTAAAATGCTTGAGGGCAGTGCATTGACGGGAAGGAGGGTAGATATTTAAAACAGATTCATTCTAAAACATTGGGAATATGGTCATAATATATTATACTTTGATAGTGACATTGAAAGTATAAAAATAAAGCCCTGAGATTGTTTACATTCAAACAGGGTTAATTTCGGTAGAGCTGAAATATTCTACAAAGTCTTTATCTACCTTCATTCTGACAAAATACTAGTAAAACAATGTTTTTGTTGTTAATCGGATACCCCAGATACCTTGAAATTAGGAAGGAGATCTTCACTTACTAATAATTATTCCACTATGCTTATTATAAATAAGTTGTTATTCTGGTTAAGTTATAACTTTCTATATTTTTCTTCAAATATATATGAAATATAAATCATCTGAAATGTGTTTTAAGGCTGTAGTCATTTATACATAATCTGATACATTTGATTCTATGACAATAAAACTTTAGTATCCCTCATTAAGAAGAAACATCCTCTGATGCCTAGAATGAACAGCTGGACACTCTCTTTTTTCAGTCCATAATCACAGAAACACTAATCACATTTTAGACATGAAGTGATGAATGTAATTATGTATCAAATATGCACGTGTGGCTGTGGAATCTATTAATGCATATTACTTCGATATACTCATGTTTATATACAGATGAAACTGCTTGTGCTGGGAAACAGACAAGACCCTAGCCTAACATCTTTAACTTTATCAAAGGGCATTTTATAGATAGTGGAGAATTTAACACATGCAATAAAACTGAACAGAGAAGAGTTCCTTTCATGGGCAAATCTCTCTTAGATATTTTATGGTTGGAATTGGCAAACGCCTATGAATTTAAGCTTTGATTTGAAATCCGATATCAGACAATGATTCTAGGCATATTTGAAAGTTTAATTCTCTATATGTATTCATTGATTCTTCTAATTCTGTTCAAAACTCTCTGGACTAGTGTTAACCTTGATAATGTCCTTAAATGTTGGTTATTGCATCATTTTCTGATAACTTATACGCTTGATACCAAAGTATACAACCAAGAACAGACTATATATATATACATATATGTATATATATGTGTATATATATATACACACATATATGTTGCAATATATAACTATAAAGATTTTATGTGTGTGAGTATAATTTTTACAACTGGTAAAAACTGACTCTTTAATATTTGATGTTACATTTGGCTTGGGAATGATGTTTTATCATTTTCATCTTCTTCATAAATAGAGTATATGTTTCATTCACTAAGATTTTCACTAAGCAACAACTGCTGTGTGTACTGAACTAAACCTCTTGAGATTCACTGTTTCATGAAAATTTGATACTTTGAAAAATGGGCTTAGAAAAATATCTTACTAAAAATAAATTTCAGAGCCTGGAACTTATTTTTTACTTAAAAATTAGAACACTATTTTATTCCTCAAAATAAATGCATCAATAATTTACAATATTTATTTTTCTTTTCCCTTGATTTTTAGAATCTCAGAATAAAATATAGAGCTCTGTTCTTTATCTAACACTTCCCTCACGACAGACTCCAAGTTAAACCAGAATTTCTAGAGTCAATAAATCTCTGTGTTTGGCATAGTAAAACTAAATTATTTTGACTTAATTAGAAGAAAAATAGGAACAACTTTCAAGTTTAATTTTCTTAGACTATCTAATTTTCAATTAGATATCTAATATCCATTGGCATTAAGGCTAACTAATTAGTCTCTATGAATTTTTTGAATATAAGAATTTTTTTTTCTAGAACCAGGACATTTATAAATGATATGAACAATCTGATTGTTTTTAGATTTTGGAAAGCAACCACAATGATAATATTAGCTAATACTTATTATATAATTTTTAAGTACCAGACACTCTACTAAGACACTTATATGTATTAATTCATTTAATTCACTATAGTACCATGACCTAGGTTTATACTATTATTCCCACTTTAAAGGTGATGAAGATGGCATATGGCCTAGTATCTTGTCCAATAGCTAGTATGTAGAAGAATAGGGGTTCAAATGAAGGCAGTCCAGTGCCAGAGTTGGCTATGACCTCTTTGAAGGTTAACAAGGAAAAGTTTCAATATAGACAAACATAAAATGAACTTCTTAAAGATATACTATTTCTAAATTCTTCACATTTTCTACACTGAGCTATTTTTGTATAATTTGCCAAAGGCAATTTTCTCCTTGTTCCCAAGGGAACACACAGATTTTCAGCTTCTATTTCAATAAAGTCAGCATCCCTTGTTTTTTGGAGTAGATAGGTAATAAATCATAAATTAAGGGTACCTACATGGCTCAGTCTTGATTTTGGCTCAGTTTATGATCTCAGGGTGAGATCAAGCCCTGTGTCAGGCTCTGTGCTAGGCATGGAGTCTGCTTGAGATTCTCTCTCTCCCTCCCCTCCCCCCGCAATCATGCACGCACATGCTTTCTCTATTTTCTTTCTTTCTTTCTTTTTTTTTAATTTGACAGAGAGAAAGGGAGAGAGAGAGAGCACAGCAGGGGGAACTCCAGGCAGAGGGAGAGGGAGAAGCAGGCTCTCCACTGAGCAAGAAGCCAAACACGGGGCTGGATCTCAGGACCCTGGGATCATAACCTGAGCCAAAGGCAGTCACTTAACCAATTGAGTCACCCAGGCGCCCCCCCCCCCGCCCTCCCCGCAAAACAACAAAAACAAAAAACGTAAATTATAAATAATGTTTCAGTTTCTTTCATCTCCTTTATTCATCTAAAAATCCTTGCCTTACATTTTCCCATCATAAACACAAGTCTTGCATCTTTATGTTGTCTACAGCTTGCTGAGTAAAAACGTGTGTGACTGGCACTTAGAGTTGACTAAAATACTTTTGGATAAAGCAGAAAGTAAAAGTTTAAGATAAGATTGGAATATAAATTTGAAGAGTATGAAAGAAAGGAGAAGAGGGAAAGGAGAGCATAATGGGCAACAAACAATACAAATTACAAAATAAAAAGGATAAAGGAAGAAATCTGTTTTCTTTCTGGGCATCCATTTTGGCCCAGAATCAGCTATCACAGCATATGACAAGCAGGATAAATTATGTTCACAAATGTGTGGAAATGTCCATAGTCTATGAGAATGTGTTCTTTTTGGAAATTTACAGTCAAATGGATAAAAACAAGGAAAATGTTTCTGATAAGTTGGCATAGACAGACAAAAAGATTGATTAATCCAGGTGCTTGGAAAGCATATAATTCAAGTGAAAATGGTATAAAAATTGTATTTGGATAAATCTTATTAAAGTCCTCATAGAAATCACAGTCTTCCAAAATAGTCTACTTAAAATGCCACTTCGATCAAGAACTCAATTGACTTGCAAAGGGTTATAAATATTGTTTTGGCTACATGTAAATTTATAAATGCCACATCTTTCCTTTCCTGATAATTCCTTCTTCTTCAAAGTTCTCCTAATTTTGTTAAAAATACTATATCACTTGTCATACATAACTTACATTCTTGTAACTTATAGTGCTATTTCTTGCTTTGTCTACAATACGTTCTATCTATTTTAAAGGACAAATGCAAAATCAAATTTACTTATATATCATGTATATATAATACATATATATAATACATACATACATACATAATATAAATCACATATATATCCATGATTTGCTCACACTCTTTTTTAGGTTATTGTTTCCTTAATCCTGTTGAAAAATCTTGATGTCCATTCACATATTTTTTCCCAAGGTTTTTGGCATCCAGGAACATTATACACACTAAACAAATACGTATTAACTTGAATCTCTACAATTCTGGCTGCAATAAAAACTACCGAAGGGCTTATCAACAATCTTGTTGTAAACTTGTGTTTTTATCTGTGAAGGGTAGATATAAATTTAAAAAAAATAAGTTTCTTTCTCAAAGAGATTATTTTGAAAGGCAAATGGAATATTTTCTATGGTAAATTAATAGTGTCTGATTAACATTTTTCTAATTTCCAATTAATATACCAAAAGTTTCATTGAAACATTAAAATATTTAGAAATACTGTAGAGAGAAATTTAAAAATATCAACATGAATGATGAGATTTTGATTAAGAGGTACTGAAATAAAAAACATATTCATGGGTTATCCTTTGAGAAAATAAAATTTTAAGAGTTACTACAAATTACATAGCATAATCACTGCTGTTGATTATTAAATTGTTAGGATACCTCTCCCCCTACCCAATATATCTACTGGTATTAACATCTATAAGCAAGGAAAATTCCCTGCATTTTACAGGGGTTAGAAAAGATCAATATAAACTTTGGAGGAAAATCTAGGATTTGAACTCTTCCATGAAGTATAAATCGATTAAAATACTATTTATTTATTTATTTATTTATTTATTTATTTTACAATGGCTTACAAGAATCCAACACTCCAACTTTTTCATCTATTCCTAGACACTGGTGCCTTTCTGGTTCTCAACATAACAAGGTCATTCTAGATCTTGATCTTGTCTGCCGTGGTGACCTATAACATTGATCTGATTTCTCTCTGATCTTGGAGCTGGATTCCAGGCTTTTTCTCTTCACAACCACTGGATAGTATTTCTGCAAGGTTCCAGAGATTTTATAATCAATGTGGAATATAAGAACAGTCTCCAATTTAGGTATTAAGAAATTCAGTTCACTCTAAATCAAAAGTTTAGTCTCACATTTAATACAAGGATTTTCCCTTTATGCTAGCTTAGTATCTGTATTTTACAACAGGAACGGGGTAAGAAGAGGTCTATTCCTTGCTTCTTCTCAAGGGAGATTGTAATCTGGCATATTGCTTTCTGTGTGAAGGGTAACCAAATATTGGTTATTTATCATAGGAACACTTAAATGCTGGCTACAAAATAAAGCTTTAGAACAGAATATTATTGCCCCCAAAGAAATCAAATTAGTTCCTATTCTACAATGAAATACCTGAGATGGAAGGTATGTATAAATTTACTACTCTAATCTGATACGCAATGTTAATTAAAACAGTGTACACCTTGTATACTTTAAACTTATACAATGTTATATGTCAATAAAGCTGGGGAGAATATATATATATATATATTCCTTATATCCCAGAGGACATGATTCTGGGTCATATTTATTTTGGGTTCCAACTCTATTTGGTGGCCAGAGAACTTCTAAATTTGGTAAAGAAATAAGAGACCACTGAATAGGCTGAATAACTTAGAATAGCAATATCGGACCCAGACAGCTATACTGGAATAACAGATGAGATCTCACTGGAGTAGAGACAAGGTAGTGTTGATAAGGCACATGGAATAGGGAGGATGCATCTGGAAAAGGTGAAGCGGCACAGCAGCAACATGGAACTCTTATGTTCTATCAGCTGCAGATCCTTTAATAATGTCCCTGTTTTTGAATGGAAATTTAAGGGTGGACACTGTAGGTAACAGGAGGTCATGTAATGTGCAATGATTCCTAAAATGTGCTTTTGATCTTTGGGGACCTGTAAGGCCTGAAGAAAATCAGGTTTTATGAATAATTTCTGTATGCTACCTCTCTCAATCTTTTGTCTTCTTCAGTTTTTCTTATTCTAATAAACAAAAACAGAAAACAAAAAACAAAAACCTGCTCATTATCTAATTATAGAGCAGAAAAGCATAAAAACAGAAAATATCACCTATAACCTGTTTACCCAGATGCAAAGTTTGGGGATAATTTTACTTTTCGTGATAACTTTACTTTTCAGTATACTCTAAATATATTGCAGTCATAAATATATACTGTTTTATATAATGTTTTAGTTTTATTATAATAAAAAAGTGCCTACATTAATAAATACATTTTCTGATATTCATGGGCATAAACTATCCTTTTTGGAGTTATGCTTATAAAGGTTTTACTTTCTCATGTGCTTATTATTGGGCTTTTTTCTAATTTCTGTATAATTTATTTCCAATGTCTATATAATAAGACTATGAAGACTTAACATACTTCTCAGACTATTTCTGTGAGATAATTTCTTATAAGTAGAATTTCTGAGTCAAGAAAATTAACTTTTAGAGTTGGGATAAATTTGGGCAATTATTTTCACTCTGCCAACTGATTCTTCTATCTGGAGGATAAAAGAGTAAGACTTTTTTGCTTTAGACCTATATAAACCAGGCTTTTATGTATAGGTTCGTATGATTTTAAACAACTTTATTTACTATGAAGGAAAGTGACACCTTTGAAAGTGGTTTGAATTTGCCTATATTTATATGCATTTGAATTCTTCCTCATTGAATTATGTATGTACATTTCTACCCATTTATATACTTAGGCTATTATATATGTTTCTAAATACTAAGAACAGTCTTTTGTTATATAATAAATAATTTTCTTTTAAAAATAAAATTTCATTTGAACACTATCCCCCTTTTAGAGGCATGTACTAGCAACTAAAACATTTTTAATAATATTAAAAAATTATGAACATTAATACATAACCATGAAAATGTATATTTTATGTGTTTTTTAATGTAAATGCCATACAATTTACATAATGCTGAAATCCCTTCTGCCATTCACGATTATATTTTGAAGATTTATCTATGTTGACTGGTTTTAATTTTTAATTTTCAACGGTATTTATCATATGACTATGCCACATTTTATACTCTCCCCAATTTGCCATCTAAAAACAATGTTAAAATGAATTTTAACATATATGTCCACATTTAGATTCCTATTACTATATATAAAATACCTTTTATAGTATAATTTTGTCAATAATTAATTTCTTAATTTTATGTAAAACTTTTGGGTGAAACCATCTATTTTTTTTTTTTTAAAGATTTTATTTATTTATTTGAGAGAGAGAGAATGAGAGACAGAGAGCATGAGAGGGAGGAGGGTCAGAGGGAGAAGCAGACTCCCTGCTGAGCAGGGAGCCTGATGCGGAACTCGATCCCTGGACTCCAGGATCATGACCTGAGCCGAAGGCAGTCGCTTAACCAACTGAGCCACCCAGGCGCCCCGAAACCATCTATTTTTGATATATAGCAAAAAACAGTTTTTTATAACTGTTTTATAAAAAACAGACTTTTATATTGCCTCTTATCAGCATCTCTCCCGTTGGAAAGTAAATATGAGAGGCCAAATTATTTTTCTTGGGGGAGTTGATATGATATGGATACAAAATAACTTTAGCCTCTGATGTTCTGGCTTATGCATCCTAAAAAAAAAAAAAAAAAAGATATTTATGTTAATTTGTCTGGGCAACTTCCCTCAAGATTACCAATACTTCCTCTCTGACTCTCAGACTTCTTTGTTTTATTTTCACTCTCCCTCCTTTTATTGATACAGAGTTTCTTTAAATATATTTACTCCATTAACTGATTTACAAAACCACATCCTGATCTAATCTATGACTTATTATGTCCCTTTATGAAGGAGAAACAAATTGGTGACACAAGTACTTTTTTCAGGTCACAGATACGCGTTCTCTTACTGTTGCTTTTCACTTGTTTGTCTGTTTTGGTCTCATAGTCATTTTCCTTTAAATGTCAATGCCTTTTAGTGAGGACTTGTAGTCTATTCTTTCTCAAAGTCCCCTTGGCTCCCAATTGTTTTATGCTTGAGCCAATTAATTCATATTATCTGCTTGTTTTCTGTGTGTAGGTGAATATTTAGCCCTTTTGATAAGTTGAATTTTTTTCTCTATGAATTATTCCATTATCAGTTCATCCTTTATTTCTCCTTTTCCATAGTAACCAAGACTAACAGTTTCCGTCTTTTTCTTAGCCTGTTGGGGGTGGGAACAAGCAGGGAAAGGGAAAGGCAATACCTAATTAACTCCTGCCCAGTGAGCTCAGATGAAAAAGTTATCTTGGGACGCCTGGGTGGCTCAGATGCTTGAGCGTCTGCCTTCGGCTCAGGTCATGATCCCGAGGTCCTGGGATCGAGCCCCACATTGGGCTCCTGGCTCAATGGGAAGTCTGCTTCTCCCTCTTCCCCTGCTCATGCTCTCTCTCTCTCTCTGTATCTTTGTGTCTCAAATGAATAAATAAAATCTTAAAAAAAAAAAGAAAAGAAAATGTTATCTTATTGCAGCTTCCTGCCAAGCTTTAACTAGAATTCATTCCAGAATTGTTTCTCTCCTTTGACTATTATTGTTGACTGTAGTTTTATATTAATCATGAGTTTCGAGTTATCTATGATTTTAATTCTGCTTCCATCAGTGTTATTCCAATTTCACTATATTTAACTGTATCTACTTGTACTTTGGTCATCAAAAAACAGTGTCTTCAGCATTTCTTTCTCTTTTTTTGAATTTATTAATAATTTCAGAATAGTAAAACTTCCTAAGAGTTCAATATATATTTTTTGAAACTAAAAATCTACTCAGAGTATATTTCCTCAACATATCTTACTCTCATTTATATCAACAGTTCTATTAGTGCAGTGCTAAACCATCTCTATATTGGAAATGCCCACATCATTGTCCTGTGATCCTATTTTTCACAAAAGTGTGAAAGTTAAATCTTTCTTTCCCCAAAATGGAAAACCAGGCTACTGTCCTTAATGTCACTTTAAAACTTTTACAGTTGAAAAATTAGAAAAGACTGAAAGGCTTAGTAACTTATCAAACTTCTCAGATTGAAAATAACATCCCTGAAATTTTGCTTGTTTGCTATATCTAAGTACTAATGCATTAGGCATGGGGAGTTCTGAATTGTTACTCTGTTACAACCAAGTCATATCCAGAGATAGGTAAAGATAAACAAAGTAGTACTAGAGGGGAATTTTGAAATTTTCCTGTAAATAGTGGAAGCCTTCCTTTGAGATAAAAAATAAAGAGAGTCTGAATAATTTAACTGTACAGAACAAGAAATCAAAGTTAGAGTGTTTTGATCAATGCAGGAGACATGAACTCTTAACTCCAGTGGGCATTAAACAATAGGTTATGGAAAGTTTACAACCTTTTTATATTGTTAACATGATAAGAATGACAAAGACTTTCTTAATTATGAATTTAATTATTAATTTACATGATTTAATATTTTTGAGCTGGCAAATCTTATAAATGACATAATCAGACTACCTAATTTTTCTCTAGGAAATATGTATGCTTATTTTTCCTTCTTCTCCCAAGCCCTATTACCTTTTCTCTTGTCCAGCTCTTCCCAGTTGTCCAGAAAAATACATCAAGATACTAAAATACAAAGTATTCTTGCTTAAAATCAGTTTTCTCGAAGTTTTCTCAGACCCTGAAATGCCTGTTGTTTTTTTATTCTTAAATCATCTTATTTAATCTTTTCCTTTTGTCTTTGTAGTACAAAATACAATGTTTTAAAGAAAACAAATAAAAAAAAAAACATAGCTCTATTAAAATGACAACAAATCTCAACACATAGCTCATAAGATTCAATGAATTTCCCATGAAGTGAATCTCTCCACAATAACGTGTTCGTCCCTCCTCTTGAGGCCCCTGGGCTTTGTTACAAGGGGCTTTGTTGTCTATTATATCAATGTAATTGCCATATTGTAGCATCTCAGATTTATTCCTGTGGAACACTTGTCAGTGAAGGCTGCCTTCATTTTCTGTTTTTTTTCTAACACTCAAAATTCAATACTAAGCCCAGAACAGAACAGGCATTTTCTTCTCCTGTTAATAGATGATATATAAAGAAGAACATCACAATTCCTGTTCTTTCTTATTTTTTTATTTTATTTTATTTTTCTAACTTGAATCCCATCTATGGAGAATAAACTCCAGTGGGACAATAAAAATCTGTAATAGACAAAAGAAAAAAAAAAAGGAGGATTGCGTATTTCCTAGGATGTACAATGTCTGCTTCTCTGTTTTTGGAGAGCAAGATCTCACCTACCTTTGTGGAGATAACGGTGCTATGCCAATAATATTTTTGTTACTTAATTTGTGTGTGTTTGATTCTTTTTTTCCACTGACCTCCTTCGGAATTTTTTATCCTGTGCCCCATGGTGATGTGCACTAGTGCTTGTTAGTACTTGAAGTTTTCTCTACAAGCCAGTTGAGCCACCACTACCGATAGAGTGAACACTGTCTCCTTCTTTAAATATGTCCATAGTGCATGGCTTTTGGCTATTTGCTGTTGGTTCTTTCTTTATAGGAAGAATCCTGAGCTACTGCCTTCTCTCAGATATGGATGGAGCTAATTCCTTCAGAAAAATTATAACTAAATAAGTCTATCATTTCTTTCCTTTCATATCATCATCCTGAAAGCACTTTTAGTCCTCTCTCTTCTCCATACTTTTGAAATTATTATTTTTCTGGAGATAGAATTCACTATCTGAAATTAACTCTTTTAAAGTGTACAATTCAGTGGTTTTAGTATCATTATCATAGCATAAATTTCATTCTGTACTTTGCTGTCTTTATATCAACTCCTTTTTTCCCTTGCTCTCTTTACCAAAACATGTCATTCTGCCTTCTGGAACCCCTATTCTTAGCTAAAAAATTCTCCTGCAACTTGAAAATTTTTCCATATACTTTGCCTCTATCTCATCGCGCTAGCGGAAATCTGACTATCTGCTGAGAGTATAACTCCTGTTACAGCTTCCTCATTATCTTGTATCCAACCTGCATTAGTGCTAGGAGGTGGGGATTACATCCAATTCACTCCGGAATGTAGTTTCAGGATCATTACTGCTCTACCCTCATGTTAAAAGCATCTGTTCCTTTGAGCATTATGCCATCTGGCTGTGCCTATTCCTCCAACTACTCAATTTTAGTCACTATTATTTTACCAAGTATATTATAACGCTCTCATTTACTGAAGAGTGCAGTACCTAGCATGAATGAGTCTTCCCTGCTCGAAATTCAGCCATTATTCTGGTTGACTACCACATTCAAATGGACTATATCCAGCACTACACAGTATAATAGACATTCTTGTGTCCCAATGTTAAACAAGTTCTCAGTGCTGTCCTCTACATGTTTTGTTTTCAGAATTTTCTTTCTTTTCTACAGAAACTATTGCAAACTTTTATCACTCTTTTCAAACACATAGTCACTTATTCTTGGTGGAGTTCTTGTTTCAGTACTTCAAAAAGAAAATAGAAATAATCAAATGAAAATATTTTAACTTTTTCGTGCCACATTTAGAATAAGGCTTTCTGTGAACGCCTGGGTGGCACAGTCGGTTGAGTGTCTGACTCTTGGTTTCAGCTCAGGTCTGATCTTGGGGTCGTGAGACTGAGCCCCAGATCAGGCTCCATGATCAGCGTGGAGTCTGCTTGAGTTTCTCTCTCGCTCTTCTTCTGCCCCTCCCTGCTGTGCTTTCTCTCCCTCTCACCTAAATAAATAAATAAATCTTTTTTTTTTTTTTTAAAGAATAATGCTTTGTCTTAACATAAGGCTTTGTCTCCTCTCCTTTCCCACCTTCCTGATGATATTGATCCATTTTGTTATCCCAACCCTCTCATATATTGTATTGACCATTTTAAAAATGATCATATGTATGAAAACTTACAAACACACATTTTAAAAAAAGCTTAAACATAAAGAGTTTGCCTCATATTCATATACTATTTCACCAAATATTGTACTTGTTTTATCCCTATATAGACAAATCTCTTTGTGAATGTTGTCTACTTTTACTCTACTTCCAAAATTCACAGTCATTCCCCAAGGTAAGGAAATATCAGTTTTATTTCTGCCATATAATTTATTCATACAATTGAATAAGGCAGTATGCTTTGTCTTGGTTGGAATTACTACAAGATAAATATCATGGATAGGATGGCTTAAACAATGAGCTTATGTTTCACAGTTCTGAAGGCTGGAAGTCAGGTTCTTAGTGAAGGCCCTTTTTCTGGTTTTTAGATGACTGTCTTTTCATATCCTCACATGATAGGGTTAGGAGAGAGGGAGAAAGAAACTCTCTGTGCTTCTTCTTATAAGGACGTTAATGTCATCATGAGGGCTCTAACCTCATGACCTAATCATTTCTCAAATGCCCCATCTTCAGTTACCATCACATTAGGCATTAAGCTTTCAATATATGAGTTTGTGGGGGGAGGGACACAAACATTCAGTCATGCTTTATAGCATGCTTTATCTCACAAAATGTTCTTCTTACTAAATTCAATAAAAATGGTAAAAAATGTTGGGACACCTGGGTGGCTCAGTTGGTCAAGCATCTGACTCTTGATTTTATCTCTGGGCATGATCTCAGGGTCGTGGGATCGAGCCCTTGTTTGGACTCCATGCTGAGCATGGATCCTGCTTAGGGTTCTCTCTCTCTCTCTCTCTCTCCCTTTGCCCCTCCCCCTGCTCTCTCTCTCTCTCTCTCTCTCTCTCAAAAAAAAAAAAAGTTCGGTTAAAATGTCACAGTTTTTGTTTATTGTATCCTCTAGTAGCATCTGAATGATCAAATCTCTCTCTTTACTTGAAGCACTCTTCCATGACACTGGTCTGTTCTCTATAGCATGTCATTTCAAGGCTTAATTAAAATGTCTCTTCTTGCCATTAATTAAATATTTGTGGGTTTTATGTACACCAGTTAGGACTCTCTTGAAAGACAGAGGAAACTCAAATCAAATGGACTTAATCACTAGAATGAATATATTGGATCCCATAACCAAAAAGTCAAGCAATAGGGCTGTTTAGGGTAAGCCTTTATAAAGTGCTCAAATAATGCCCTCAAGCATCCTGATTATTTCTTTCTTGTGTGCCTTCATCCTTCACACTTTTCCATCATGATGCTAGTTTCCTTTTTGGGCTCCACATAGGGCACTCTTACTCTAGGATCCTGAGGAAATCAGAGTCATATTGCTATAGTAGTCATACCCCTCACATAGTCATACTGCACCATCCAAGGGAAAAGTATCTAACTTGCTCATACGGAAAGAGTTCTATTTCCCAGAAGCCTCACAAATACTTTCTCACATCTCTTATTGATTATGAGGGTAATGATCATTGTGTATAAGGCAAAAGGATACTTTGATATAGCCAGAAAAGGCCCATCTTGGGGTTTTTGGACAGAGCTAAACCTAGTCAATCCATGTTGGAGAGTGAAGCATTTTTCCAGAATGCAATTATTATCAACTTTTATCTATCAAAAGGTAAAAATGTATTTGGAGGTTTATAATCTACTATAATGACATTTTTTTTTTTTCAAAACTCTTGTTTCTACTAGGAATTCTACATGGTTAATGCATTCATTCCCAAGTTGCAATGATCATCTCTATGCAGTTTATGCCCAAATCTAATATCACCTGCCTCAATTTTTCTCCTGAGCTCCAGAACCCAATATCTATTGGACATCTTACCAGGCATCTTTATTAGACCATATTACTAGGAGCTAAAACTCAATATATTAAACTTTTATTTTGTACTCCAACATTTCCTTGTTCTCTGAATCACTTTGGTACTTGTTGGAGGATATCATCGAGAGGATGTGGCCACTGGCTGACCCACTAGTTGGACCTGGGCAACCAGAGGCCCCTCACCTCCTCCTCTGTCATTGAAATGTACATTCTGCCCATCATCCCTACAGTGGGAGTTATCCCAAGGACACAGCCCTGAGAGAGGAAGGTGTTGTTGAGACTATCTTAGACAGTATATGTGACTGAACCCAGTTAAGACTTTATCTAAATGTTTAAGATTCTGGCAGGTGGCTACAGAGATCTACTCATTTTGTGGCCACTGCAGACAAGCTTTGTAAGTTCTCTTGCTCATTAAACATGCCACCTACCAATCTGGAATAGTCTGCCTCTCTTTTGGGTCTTTCCCTGCCTACTGTGTACAGGGACCAGTTTATGAACCAACAGAATTGATTAGATTTGCTACAGGAATCAAATAATCTAAATTTCAGTGACTCACAACAACAGATGTTCATTTTTTATGTTGTACGAGGGTTACAGGTGGCTTCCGGGTCATCCTCTGAAGTGCAGGTCTGCCCCAGCATGTTTATTGCTCCACCTGCCATCTCATTCCAGGACTCAGAATCAGGAACAGCTCTCATTTGAGACATGCCAATTTTTATGTCAAAAGATAAGATCAAAGAGGGGAGATAAACCATGCACTCATGCATGGTTTTTATTTAAAGCTTCTGTTTAGATATGACACATGTCAAATGTACTCCTAGTCACATGACCAAAGCAATTTACAGGGCCAAGCCCTACGTTAACAGAGAGGAAAGCAAAATTGAATATTTGTAAGACTAATACAACCTATCATAATATTCTATTTGCCCAAGATGGAAACATGGGAGTTATTTTGTCTCATCTGTTCATCTATATAAAGGATAAATCACTGAGATCTCTAGACTATCATGGTCCCATAGAACATTCTGTGATGATGAAAATAATTTATAGTATGTGTGCTACAATAGTGTAGCTATTAACCACATGTAGCTATTCAGACTTAAAGCATGGTAGTGTGATCAGGCATTTGACTTTTTAATTTAATGTAACTTTAATTAACTTAAATTTGAAGAGCCATATGTGGCAAGTGGCTACTGTATTTGGGCAGCAAATCTCTAAACTCTATTACCTAAAAAACTCAAACTATTTTTCTTCAATCCCCATTTTACTCTCTTCTTTGCACTTACCAATCTCTTCTCAATTAGGTGAAAGAAACTTAAATTTGGTCAATTTTTGCTATTTCTACCACCTAGTTTACAGGATAGTTTCTAAATATCATGGGGGGTGGTGGTGGTGAGGGAGGAGTATGTTAATTCTTAAGTCATTTCCCTTGTATTTATCCACTAAGTTAACATCATCTCTTCTGTGTTCTGTCATCCCTTATAATTATTAATTTTTGGTGTGATTAAAAACCATCAAAATTTTAATGGTACGCAACAGCAAAAGTTATTTCTCACCTGAGTCTGTGTCTTGACTGTGCCTTGGCTTGATTTGATTGGGCTCAGCTGGACTTAACTCCAGGTCTTCTCCATTCAAGGAACCAGGCTGTAGGAATGATAGCTACTTGGAAAGTGGTCTCTTTGTAACTTATAACACAGCACACTGGAACAGCACACTGGAACAATGCCTCTTTAAGCCTTTTTGGAACTGGAGAGTTCCATTCTGCCCACATTCCATTGGTCAAACCATGTCTCATGACAGAACCAGAGTCAGCTGGGGCAAGGTAACATAGTTTGTCTATAGTGAACCAAGGCAAGGCTAGAAAGGGAAGAAATAAATGTGAATAAATAATAAAATTAAAAATTCAGTTTGCAAGCAGTAATTTCCTTTATGTGGCAGAGGACAAGACATTCAGTAGATATTAGATAGTTTTGTTCTTTTCTTACTCTTATAGGGCACAGAAATTTTACTGAGTGTACTATGACTTCATTACCCCATGTTCATTACCTCTCTGATCTCTGGATGACTTCCTGGAAATCTGACCAGGCACTATGATACCATACCTTACTCTTAGACCAATATAACTAGCCCCTTTCTTCAGTTAATATAATCTCTCTAGCCCAGAAAAATCTTTTTTTTTTTGTTTGTTTGTTTCTCTGAAACAATTTGTCTAGACTCCAAATCCAAATTCTCCCATCCGCACCTTATCACCTCAAAGGTTTAGGTTTTGTGCACTCAACAATCAAGCAAGACACACATTTTTCTTCGCGCTGTGTTCTGTCCTTCCTTTGAAGCATAAGAATTCGCCATCAGCTTGAATGCATGGAGCATGCAAGGAAATGCCAGGGGAAAGAAGATGGGATATCATTTTAAAAATAGTATCAGAGGACACCTGGGTGGCTCTGTCGGTTAAGCATCTGCTTTGGCTCAGTTCATGATCCTGGGGTCCTGGGATGGAGTCCTGTAGGGATTCTGCTTGTCTGTCTGCCACTCCCCTGCTTGTGTTTTCTCACAAGCGCTCTCTCTCTCTCTGATAAATAAATAAATAAATAAATAAATAAATAAATAAATAAAATCATTAATAAATAAATAAATAAAAATAGTATTGTTCCCACAAATAATCTAGAAGAATTAAAACACTTTTTTTGGTATCATATTTAAACATTTAGTTTTCACTTATAACTGGAAAAGACAGTAATCATATTGAATAAAAATCATTAAAGAGACAAATGATTATTGTCATCAGATGATCATATATATATAATCAGAATTATTTTGAGAACTGGCAATAAATTTTAACATAATGTAATCAAGTAATACCAGAAAAATTAGTGTGCTCAAGTTCACACATGTGGGTAAAGGCAAAACTAGGGGGTCAGAATAATTATCAGGCAATTTATTCTCTGTAAATAGCATAATTCCATCTTCTGTAGACATACAGGTAAAATAAACATCACTATTAACAAATGTTCTATATATTCCAGACTCCTAGCATTTAGTGGTAGATTAAAATTTAAGGTTTAAAGCATTCTCTCTGATAATCACTACCTCAAAAATCCTCATTACCTCAAAATTAAAAGGAGGTAAATTATGCAATGTAGACTTCATACCAAATCAAGGATTCTTATCAAATATTGAAATGCAGTTAAACAGTAGATTTTTTTTGATAGCGAAGTCCTTTAAATTATTCTTTAATTTTGTATTATCTGCAAAAGAGCCAGAAAGTTATGCTTTTTATTATATACTATCAAATAAAAATGTAATTTTCAAATGATTTTAAAAGGAGTTATATTCTTAATAGAGCACAACAAATAAGTTAAATATTGAGGGATAAGTGTGAATCCTATGCACTAAATTTGATGTTTTTATTTTTTTTTCCCCTAAAACAGATTGCCCAAATTGGGCCTAATGGCTTCCATTGTTTATTTTATCAAAATTATTGTCATAAGGAATCATAGTAGTTTTATTTTTATTTTATTAGTAGCTCCTACATTCTTTAGTGTTTTCATTATCCATGTTCATTGCTCATTAAATTTTACTTTTCTTTCTTTTCTCTGCTTACCATGAAGAAAAAAAAGTTGTAGTCTGGACACGGATGCCTACTTATACAGAAGGAACACTAATATGGGACAGGTAAATTGATGGTTTTTTCTCCAATTAAATGTAAATAGGTGATCAAACTGTATGATATCAAATGTTTCTGAAGCACTGAAATGTTAAATTCAAGAAAGGTAAATTGAATGGTAAGGTTGTATGTCTGTGGCCTGGGTTTATGAATTCTGTAAACATCAGAGGTTCCTGATTAAAAAATCTCCTTAAAGCAGCTTAAGAAAAAAATAGAATTTTGTTGGATAATAACTAATCGTAGTTGTTTTGAATCACACTGTACCAAAGAAAAGTACCACCTGTAAACCTCCTGTGTACCTATGAGGGCATTAGTCTTCAGATGGTGGAACCAGACCCAAATAGAGACAATGTGGTCAGACTCTAATGGGTGGGACTTCTAATCAAAATCTATCCACTAGTACCAAAAGCCAAAGTTAGTTATTGTGATAGTTAACTGCTTCTCCAATACCATAAGCTACAAATTAATTATTTTTTTTTCATATTTTTCTATTAAATTACTGGCTGGCCTACTGGGAGGATCATTAACAAATGTAAATAAATCTTTGTTGCTTCTCATCCTGGAGCACACATTTAAAGTTGTTCATGTGAGAACTGGCTTGATTGCCTATCAGTGCCTGTAATTTGGAGCATCTATCTTTGTAACTTTCATTTAGAGACCCTATTTTAAACCACTGTGTGTTTTGTTTATTTATAGCATATACCCAGATATTAATATGTCTTTTCCATTCAACAGCTAAATGGATTTCTAGGTATCCATCAGTCTACTTGTTTTTGAAGAAGTTTGTAAAGATCACTGAGGTTCTTGTCTGGCTTTCCAAGTCAGGTAGTCAGGAAACTACAAAACCTCCGTTTTAAGCAACTGTCTCAAATACAACCACAAGATGGAGGTAAAATCTATCCCACTATATATGCACTATGCTGGAAGGAAAAAACAAACAAACAAAAAACAAACAAACAACAAAACAACAAAAATAACCCAAACCCAGCAGAAAAGTAAAAATATTTAATTTATATATTTTAAGAAAATAAAAAAAAATGACCTACCTTTTTGCTAATCTATACCTTAGGCTAACTCTCAATCTTATAATAAATTCTATTTTTTTAAGATTTATTTATTTATTTGAGTGAGTGTGAGAGAGAGAGAGAAAAAAATGTGGTGGTGGGGGGCAATGGGAGAGAGAAGGAGAATTTTAAGCAGACTCTGCGCTGAGAGTAAAACCTGATGCAGGGCTCGATACCATGGCCCTGAGATCATGACCTGAGCCAAAACGAAAAGTCAGACTCTTAACTGACTGAACTACTCAGATGCCCCTTATAATAAATTCTAATTGCTAGTTTGATATTGATTCATTAATATTAATGACTAAAACCCAACATGTTCAAAATCACTGTCTTCCCCTGACCCTCAGTGTTTAACATATTCTCTCATTTAATGAAAACATTAATCCTCACAATCACTCCAATAAGAAATCCCAGTGCCATATTAAATTCTTTCTCTCACACATATTTTACCTTCAGACAATTTTCAGGTCTTGACAATTTTCTATTTTATTGATTTATTTTTAAAATTCATTTCCTTAACACATATTTATTGAATATCTATTATGAGTCAGGAAATGTTCTTGCAAATGGGATTCCTGAGGAGAGAATATAGATGAAAATCTTTGCTTTACATTGCTGATAATTTGGTAGAAGAGAAAGAGACATTTAAAAATTAGAGAAGTAAGGAAAATGCACTATCAGATGATGATGTCTATAGAGGAGAGTGGTTCAGGAGTGGAGGGAAGTGGAATGAAATACCATTTTTTAAAAATATCTGACGTGTATTTTTATTAACATACAGTGTTATATTAGTTTCAGGTATACAATATATGATTCAATAATTCTGTACATTTCTTAGTGTTTACCACAATAAGTGTAGTCATCATCTGTCACCAAACAGTATTTTTATAATCTTATTGACTATATTCTCTAGGCTGTACTTTTGAGGTTTGTACCTCTTAAGCCCCTTTATCTATTTCACCCATTCCTCCCTCCCCACTCTTCTGGCAACCCTGTTTGTTCTCCATATTTAAGAGTCTGTGGCAGGGTTTTTTTTTTTTTTTTTGGTCTCTTTTTTTTGTTTGTTCATTTGATTTGTTTCTTAAATTCCACAAAGACCAGAGATAATTAGTGTGGTGGGGATGTGGAAGAAAAAATTCCTTGTGCACTGTTGGTGGGATTATAAATTGGTGCAGCCACTGTGGAAAACAGTGTGAAGTTTCCTCAAAAAAATTAGAAATAGAAATATCATATGATTCAGTAGTTCCACTACCTGGGTATTTATCCAAAAAAAAAAAAAAAAAAAATACACACACTGAAAAACAAAAAAACAAAAAAACCCCCAAAAACCTCAAACACAAACTTGGAAAGATATATGCACCCCTATGTTTATTGCAGCATTATTTACAATGGCCAAGATATGAAAGCAAACAAAATGGGTATCAATAAAATAACTGACTTATATTTAAAAGGTTGCTCTAGTTGCTGTATCACTATTGATTGTAGGTGTAAGCAAGGGACCTAGAGAAAGCAGAAGAGAAGAAGAAGGAAAAGTTTGGTTACTGTAAGAATCCAAGTGAATATAACGGTGGATTCAGTAGGGTGGTAGCACTGAATATAGTAGGAGGTAGTAGGATATTTGAAGTCTTTTTAAGAACTAAGAGGAATTGCTAGTTGAATGAATTTTAGGAATGGATGGGTAAAGAAAAATCAAAGATAAATTGAGGATTTATCAGCAACTCATTTAGAAAACTAAAGCTGCCTTTTACTAAGATAGTGGAGACTATTATCAGAAAACATTTTGGAGGGAAGATTAGGAGCTCAATATTAAAAATATTATTTTTATGTTATCTCTTAAGTATCCAAGTGGAAATGTTAGGTAGGCAACTGGTTTCAGCTATCTGGAATGCAGGGGGTAGAAGTGATATATATATATATATCTGGGGCTCAGTACATAGATGATATTTAAAGTTTAATTACTAAAGGAAAGTAAATATGAATACAAAAGATAAGAAGTATGAGGACTGAATCTTGGAATACTCAAAGATTTAGAAAACAGTGAGATGAGGAAAATATGAAGAGAAAGATGAAGGAACTAGTTTCTTAATTACAATTAGTAATGCAGAAGAGTAATCAAGTTGGAACACTAGGGATGTAGGAGGAAAATCAATACTATGGTGTCCTAAAATCAAGTTATAAAGGAGTTTTAAGAAATTAGTTCTTTATACATCCTAGATACTAGTTCTTATATAGGTGGCTTGCAAATAATTTTTCTAGAATATGTTTTCATCCTCATATCTATATCTTTTGCAAAGAAAATCTTTCTTTTTTCTTTACTTTTCTTTTTGTGTTTGTTTGTTATGAGATCCGGTTTGTGGGTAGTGCTTTTGGTGCCAAAGCTAAGAACTCTGACTAGCTTTTAATCTCCAAGATTTTCTTTTACATTTTCTTCTATAAATTTTATAGTTTTACATTCTACATTTAAGTCTATGATTGACTTTGATTTTTTTTTTTCCTATATATCCACTCACTGTGGTATCATTTGTTGAAAGGACTATTTTTCTTCTTTTAAATGACTCTTGTCAAAAATTGTTTGAGTGTATTTGTATATTTGTATTCTTTATTTGGTTTCATTGATTTATCTCTGTATTCTTCCACCAATACCATATATTCTGTATAGTAAGCTGAACAGTTGGCTTTAATATTAAGCAAGGTGATTCCTCCCACTTTAATCTTTTTTTTTTTTTCAAAATTGTTTTAGCTCTTCCAGGTTCTTTGCTTTTACATATAAATTTCAGAATAAGCTTTTCTGTATCTGCACAAGAAAAACATATAAACTTTTTTGGGATTTTTATAGCAATTATATTGAAAATTTGGTCAGTTGGGGACAATTGATATCTTCACTGTGTAAATTTATCAATTCATAAATACAGTGTGTCTCTCCATTTACTTACTTACTCATTGATTATTTTTATCAGAAATTTGTAATTTTCATAATATCTGCACATATTATATTAGATTTATACTTTAGTATTTTGTTTTTTAACATGATAGTAAGCAGTATTACATTTAAATTTCGGTTTCCAAATGTTCATTGTTAACATATAGAAATATGCTTGATTATGTGTTGATCTTGTATTCTGTGACCTTGATAAAATTGCTATTAGTTCTAGGACAATTTTGTGTTTCTTTTCTTTTAGTTGTAGTTTTCCTGGGATGTCATGCATAGATGTCAGCAGATATGGATTTTTATCATTTCTTTTTTCATAATCTCTATGCCTTTTATTTCTTTTTCTTGCTTCACTGCAATGGTTAGAACATGCTTTTTCAATAATGAAGGATTTACAAAATCCATGTTGCTAAACCAACATTAAGCTCAATTCCTGCTGCTATGGCCACTTTGTTTATTGGATAAGAGCAAAGCTGTCTGATTTCCATCCACAGTTTGGGCATTGTGTTTATGTGATCATTAATACTCTCTTCTACTGAGGTTAATCTTTGGTAAATATTCAGATGGGCACAGATAATCTTACACTTCTTCCTAAACTTTCCTGTAACTGATTTTCTAATTGTGTTTCCCTGACTTCCTGATAATTTAGTAAAAATGTTAGTTACTGCCCATGAACTGATAACTTCTGCCTCTGGATTTCTTTTCTTGCAGAAAAAAATGAACAAGACCATCTTCTCAAACTCCCTTTTAGAGCATTTGCATTCACTACTGTTCTTTAGAGCCACTCCTAAGTGGAGCATTGATGAGTGTACAACCATCTGTAGACTAGAATTGAATTATTATTCTCCAGTAAATTGATCAGAGTGAACTTCTCATGAGGTCATAAAGAAAACTGAGAAAGGAAGAAATGTAGGAAAAATAGGAATTATTAGAATCAGAGCTAATAATTCATTAAACTTACTTATATCTTTAGGACCTGTTCTAGCCTGATATTGTATATAATACCACTTCCATTTAATGATGGAATACTTCTGTGTACACCAACATTTATGGTGGTAGGTCAGATAACATCAGAGTTCATAATGGGCAACTCTGTTTTCATGATAACATCTGGCTCATGGTCAAGTGGTCAGCCTCTTCTAAGGCCCAGGAGCAAGTCAGATTCCATTTCTTAAAAAAAGAAAAAAAAAAAAAAAAAAGAACCTTCGTTTAATTTTTGTGACAGTAGCAAATAAAACTTAATACGTTGCATACAGACTATAAAGAGGGCTGTTAATCTTTGTACTTTTTTTTTTTTTTTTTTTTCTGGGTGGTAGGATAGGAGAGGCCAGATGCAGAATTGTCCTTTACCTTTAAGGGATGTCTTGCTATGCACTGGATAACTGGACTGCTAGAAATTTCACTGAGTTATGAGGACCCTGAATTTTTATCATATATGTACCTTAACAAGGTATAAAAGACAACTACTACTTCCTGCTTAACAACTCTAGTCAGCATGATATATTCAATGTGGTAGACTGGTGTGATGCCCTGTGGAGTGAGGAGGCTAGACAAGATTATGAAACAGAGCTGGAGAATAGGCCATGAACATATATGGATAGCTTTGATGGTGTTTGTTAATAGGTATAGGGAAAAATTAATTCCCTGTCAATAGCTGCTTATGCCAGGGGATGGTCTGATGTGCAACACCAAAGAAACCACATCTCGTAGAGAAGTTGCAATTGGAGACTACGACTAATTAAATTATAATAATTCTCTTCCTCTACCAGTCTTCTGTATACTCCAAATGGGCAAATTGGATAGAGATATGGAAGTAATCACCACTTACGCATCTCTTAAGTCATTGATGGTGACACTGTTCTCTGCAAGCTCTTCAAGAATGTTATATGTTTTTGGTTTGCTGCTTTGGAAGATGGAGGCAGTAATAAAAGCTTACAGTTGGGCTTTCTTACCATAAGTGTATGGAGGTAGAATAACGGTTTAGGGATTATCAATTGCTTACTATGTCGTTACTAACTGTGCATTCCAGAAATAAAAAATAACCACATAATTTCAAAGACTGAGTGTACCCTCTGTGAGACAGATTCTTGCTAAAATCCATTAATCATCTGACCTTCATATGTCTTTAATCTGACTGATGCCCCATAGTGGCATTTGTATGCCAGGAATTAATGTCACTTCAGAGCCGGTGTCCACTACTCCCTGAATATCTAGCTATTTCTCATTCTTTCCTGTACACCCATCCTGGTAAATGAGAATTTTCTTGTGCCATGTCTGGCCTGAAAAGAAGATCCACTACAGAGCTCTAAAAGCTTCAATGGAAAGGATATAAAAGTCTGATTCATTAACAAGGGAAAAGTTAAGAACTGATAAAGGGAAATAAAAGATAAGTAAATAGTTAATTTAGGCTGCACATACTCATGGCCTACTTTATCTAAAACAGCCTTGCTGGCACAAGGTTAATTTCAAAGTAACAAGTATAGTGAGGATAAGGTTTGGTGCAACTTGTTTTAATATATCACTAGCAAAACACTATGTACCTCAATAGTATATTTTATTTATGTTACTTGATTTTAGAACCCATGCTCTTACCATTACCTAAAATGCATAGGGAATAAAAGTGTGGAGAGAGTCAGTAGAATTTGTTAGTATAACTGATAAAGGATCACCATAAATTTCCCTCAAACTAAATTGTCTAATATTATGACAAGTGTCACATTATTGGTTGCCAGAGATTTATAGGTGACAAGACAATGTACGACTTTTTTCACCCCTACATGTTTTCTATCTGAAGCTGCCTACATATTTGACTATATTCACAGAAAGAAGATTGCTCTTTTTGCTCAAGTATGTGGCAAGAAGTGTCACTTGCCTGTTGGGTATGCTGTGCATTATTTACTATCTGCATTCCTATCTCAGTTTCAAGTTATTTAAGATAGTCTCTTATGTCTCCATGTTATTATTTAATTTTATATCTTAATGTGCTGAAACTGGATATTCATGGTCTAATGCCCTTTATAAACTGTACAAAATGAAACCTATGCTAACTGGCATACTTTTCATCAGCCACAATATTAGAGAAATAGGTTGAAGTGCTCACCACTCTTCTGGCTCATGATTCAAGCACAGCTGCTCAATATCAGTGTCATAATTGTTTATCTCTCATTCACCATGTTCCCACAGTGTTTAACATGTTTGTTCATTTTTTTCTATTCAGTCATTCTATTTTTCATCATGCCAAAACAATGTGTCAGGTGAAGAGAAAAGTTGGAGATAAACAACTATTTTATCATGAAAATAGAACCCCCAGTCTGAACAAAGAAAAAAATCTCTTAGCACATAGGATTAGGAATTCATGAGAGCATTAAATCATTTCAGATTGGCAGTTATTTTTTACTTTCAACTTGCTCCTAAATCATTACATATGACTCTGAGTTACTATCTAGCCACCACTCATAAGTTTAAAAGAAAAAAAAAAAAGGAAGATGAGATCCAGGTAAAATTGTGAAATAAGTAGTTTTACTTCCTATTTTGTCTCATCTCTCCAAAATTCTAATGTTATTTTGCCAAGGGTTCCCTTTTGTGTGTGTTCTTAGAGTATATTCCTCTGATCTGGATGCCATTTCTTCTTAGGGAACCACAACCCATTAATTATCTTAGAACTCATTTAACAAACCTCTCTTGTTCTATACCTCATCATTACTTTAAAAAGGCTTAGTTTCCATAGTTTTGAAGTAAATAAAATAGTACTAACAATTTCCACAGCAAAAAGTATGTTTTTCAAACTCCCTTTACCCACAGTATGTCTTTATTATTATTATTTTTTAAAGATTTTATTTATTTATCTGAGAGAGAGAATGGGAGACAGAGAGCATGAGAGGGGGAGGGTCAGAGGGAGAAGCAAACTCCCCGCTGAGCAGGGAGCCCGATGTGGGACTCGATCCCGGGACTCCAGAATCATGACCTGAGCCGAAGGCAGTTGCTTAACCAACTGAGCCACCCAGGCGCCCCCACAGTATGTCTTTATATCTAAGTGCGTGCTTCTTGAGAGAGGGAACTGCATTCACTGAGTCATTTTTTCATCTATCATATGCTCCTCAACATTTGACCATCATTATGCCTCACCCATGGCTGTCTCGACTAAGGCTACTTTGACCACTGTGGTTACCACTGACGTAATTGATGGAAAGGAAAAGCCATTTATTCAGTCCTTTTCTTGTTATTGATCCTATTGCATATTGTCACTACAGAACACCCTCTCTTAAACGATGTTATTGACTTCCTTGTCATCACCCTTTTCTGGATTTTCCAGCTATCTTGTTGGTAGGTGATTATTATCATTTACTGACTCCTCTCTTAAGTCCTGTTTCTGTTCTGTGTTGCACACTCTTCCTAGATGAACTCATTTACTCTCATAATTTCACCCAGCAGTTGTTATGCTTATGTCTCCAAAATGGGTTTTTAGCCGACTGATACTATTGGGCTCTAGCTCAGTGTATTCTATTGCCTTCTAGATTTGGATCAGGAGACCTGTCCTGGTCCAGCATTGCTCGTAACTGGATGAGTAATTTTGCCTAATTGACATTTAGTTAGCAAACTCTTGGGCTCTCACATTCATCCATGTAATCAATATCATATCTATCAGTAATAATGATGATAATGTCATTCCCCTTCTTTATTTTTTCTTTTGTTTGATCTTTCAAGTTATTCATGAACCATAGGGCCCCCTTAGAACACTAATACAGTGAAGGAGTCATTGAGGGCTCAGGCTAAGTTCTTATCTTTCTGTTCTAGACCCTGAACTATGTGGCTTTCATCCTCAAAAATATAAGGCTAATGCATTTCCAGAAATTTCTTTTAAGTTTCCAGCAGAGAAGAGGTGGAATGGGTAATATAAAAAAGATACATGGCAGCATGAACATGTACCATTTTGTAATGAAAATCACAGTTTTTATCCAGAACTTGGATTTTTTGTCTACTTTATCCAGAACTTGGTCCATGGTCACCTCTAGCTTCAAAGGAGTCTGAGAAGGAGATTGTACACTTTGATGACCTGAACAAATCAGATCTACATTAGAAAAAAAAAAAAAACCCACAGAAAAAACAGAGAAGGAAAAATATTGTATATGTAACCCTATATGTTGCCTATACAATATCATATTGTTTAATATTATATAGGCAGCATGAATATTATATACACAGCAAGACATGTAAACTCCAAGCCCCAAGAATACTTACTCATTTGTAAGTTATTGAATTCACCAAATGTTTGTATACCCCGTGTTTCCTTATATGATCTTTTTTCTTTCTGTAAACTCCACGCATCCTCAATTTACCTATCTTACAAGATTCTACCAGGAAATTTCTCCTTCATAAAATTTAGTCTATCCCAGGTTATGGTAGGGATCTTTCCTAAGAGAGTTCCTAGAACTCTGTACTTGGTTTATCTTAGTATATCACACTAAATGGTCAATATTTGCTTTGAAATGGAAGATGCTCTCCAAATGTCCATTTTCCCTTTTGCATGCTTAACTAAGATTTTTTTCTTTAACAATGTTCCTCCTAAGACCATAAACTTTAAATCAGGAACGTAATTGTAATAATGTATTAATCCTTGGTGCACATGTAGCACACACTGATTTGGACTCTGTTGTACCCCGTATCAGTCAGGTCTGCTCTCTTATAATATGTTTTAAGAAATACTATGTAACTATAATCCCTTAACCTAAAGAAGTGATCCTAATGGTAAACGTACCTCTGTTAAATCAGTAGAAAAATAACTTGAGTGTACCTGACTTTCTAGTTTGCTTAAATCACAATACAGATATCTTGGATTTCAAGATTCTATACATAGAGTTCACTTGAAACCAAGTGATTAGACTATTGTAGAGATAAGGGAATGAGAAAAAGGATATGCATGTGAGGAGATTGGAAATGAAATGTTTGTGAAGAATATGCTCTTTTTAGGTCCTCTCATCCTCCCATTTTCCACCTTATCTCTGTTGGATGTTCTAGTTTTTGAACTGATCCCTCCCCTTCTGGCTTTTCCATTTAACAGCTCTGCCACTATTGGTGAATTTATTAACATCTCCATGCCTCAGTTATGTTATCTGTGAAATCTAAATAATAATAGTACATGTCTGGTAAGTTTGTTGTATTAATTCGGTCAACCTATTAAAATGCTAACACCAGTGCCTCATACATGATGAGTGTTGGGTAATATTATTTTTATTCTTATTTATTTTTAAAGACTACGAAAAAAGCAATAGAGAGGGACACATCTGATAAGAAAGTAAAGTGTATGTGTTTTTTTAATTTAAATTCAATTAGCCAAAGTATAATACATCATCAGTATCAGATATCGTGTTCAGTAACTCATAGTTGCGTATAACACCCAGTGCTCATCACATCACCTGCCCTCCTTAATGCCCATCACCCAATTACCCCATCTCCTCCCATCCACCTCCCCTCTAGCAACTCTGTTTGTTTCCTATAGTTAAGAGTCTCTCATGGTTTTTCTCCCTCTCTGATGACTTCCCATTCAGTTTTCCCTCCCTTCCCCTATGACCATCTGTGCTGTTTCTTATATTCCAGATATGAGTGACACCATATGATAATTGTTTTTCTCTGATTAACTTATTTAACTCAGCATAATACCCTCCAGTTCCATCCACGTTGATGTAAATGGTAAGTATTCATCCTTTCTAATGGCTGAGTAGTATTCTATTGTATATATATATATATATCACATCTTCCTTATCCTTTCATCTGTCGATGGACATCTCGGCTCTTTCCACAGTTTGGCTATTGTGGACATTGCTCCTATAAACATTGGGGTGTTTTATAATGAACTACTAGCTATTCCCAGTATATTAGATCGATGAATAGATCCCAAAACAAGTTTACAAAGATTTGATGACATGTTCTATCTTTGATGTGAAGATAAACTTAATCCTACCTAAAAATAAGAATTGAGTATACATGACTTTTAAAGTTTTTGTCATAAACATTTTGACTTTGTGAGCATTGGTGGTTCAGTGGTAGAATTCTCGCCTGCCATAAACATTTTGACTTTGTCTTTGTTTTTGTTTTAATTTTTGTTTGGTTTTTTTTTCATCTACTGAGAAGTTTATAAGGTTGCATTTATACCAAAAAAGATTAGTTCTTCATATGGATTTGGGCATTCTATGGATCTGAGTTTAAGATCTGGTTAGGCTTCTTAGCTGCATGTCCTTAGGGAAGCCACTGAACCTTTGTCAACTTTATTTGCAAAATAGGGATAATTCCATCTGCTTTGTTTTCATGAGAATTTTTGTGAAGGATAACTAAAATAACATATATAAAGGTCCTAGAACAGTTCGTGGCACATAGTAAGGACATAATGTTTATAAATGTAATAATTCTTACCATAATATAAGAAGCACATAGGAAAACTATAAATAACTAGAAGGTGATTTATCAATGTCAATTAATTATAATTACAATCATTATTGCTTATGAAATTATTGCTTCGTATCTTCTAATTAATAAAGTCTCTCTTTAAAAATAAATATATTTGGAAAAACAAATTACAATCAGAAGAGTGATTGTTAATCATAATCTCTGAAAAAGGGGTCCTAGTTTTATGGCAAAAATATTAATTAATCAACACTGATAAAATGATGCTTTTGTTTCCTCAAAAGAGATAAACATTTACCCAAGTTTGGACACACTGAGTCCTCAAAAGAGGACACTCATCCTTTGAACAATGCTTGAATGTTTCATGTCTTTCTCATGAAAACACTTATTTCTATGTCCGTGCTTCACTGTGCACGAAATAATAATGCAAGAGGTATAGTAGGGAGTGGTTTTAGGATTTACACCTGTGGAAATGAGAGGCAGGAGGCTAGCTTAGGCAAAGAGAGATTGAGCTCTTTTGCAGTCCTAAAGGGAAGCTCAGACAACCCTACAGACTAATCTGGAGCAGGAATTGCCCTTCAGATTTGCCCAAGTTGATTCAAGAAAGACACATTTTTACTGTCATGTTAATTTTGGATGTGGGCTGCCCTGGGAAGGGATTGTGACTAATGGTGAGGTAGTGCTCTTCGACTGAGGGAATTCCCAAAGTGGAGTCACAACCAAGAGATATCTGTCAGCAGCAATCCCAGTAGGTGTGTAATGTAGTCTTCTTTCCTTAGGGACTTCCGAGTGGTGCAGCATAGCATCTAACACACAGAGGGGTCATGGCAGGCAACGGTAGAATACTTCCCCTATTAGGAGAGTAGGTGTCACTTAAACAAAATGTAGCCCCAAACATAGCTATTCTCCTAGTATCTTTACTAGAAAAGATGAATATAGCCCAAAGGCTCTAGCAATGCCTTTAATATTCTAGTATTTAATATTCTTTTTTAATCTCCATCAATAAATACTGTCCAAAACAGTTTGTGTTTACATGGGAAGGAAAGCAGTTTACATATCATGTGGTCCCAGTACTAAGTTAATTTCGCTACCGTTTGTCAAAGTTTGGTTTGAAAAGACCATAATAAGGTTGATATATAATAACTAATATGCTGATGACATTAATTCTTGCTTTTTTTCACGTACACTTATATAAAATTATTTTATGAACAGAAACTCACTATGAAATTGCTACCAAATATACAGTATGACTTATTGTATGTATTAACTAGACATATATAGTGTGTATATATACCCAATTTTATCATCTCAGCTGCTATTTCTTTTACTTATCATTGTATTTACCACTGCTGAATATGCCTTTCTCTTTAATTTATTACTCATCTAAAACTGGAAGGCATAATGGGTAGTATGAAGAAAATGTAATAATCTTATTTTACACTGAGCTTTGAATAAAAATGTTAACAATGAGTACAGTGTTTGTGGACCTGGAACGGCTCTACATACTTCATTGTGACTTTGTGAAGATTAGTTTTCTCTAATTTGGATCTTTAAAAATTTTATGTTATCCCAGTTTCCAGGTATATTCTAAGAGGCTGAAATCAATGGAAGTCAAATGATAAAACATATACTGCAAAATTTCTTTGAAGTTTTGTAATATTTTATTTGTAACCTTTTTCAGGTTTTTAGATTTATTAGGTGCCATGTATTAAAATATATGATTATCACTTAAAAGATGAAGTTTCATTACATGAGTAACATAAAAAAATTTAATTCTATAACATATTTAAATATAGGCTATTGATGTTGCATTCTGAAGCATTAGCTTTGATCTAGCAACTCATGTTTAATTTTTCTGTCTACTAAACTTAAATAAAACTCTAAATCTTACAATAGTGAGAACAATTAGTACATCATTCTTTTCTACTGCTAGAAAAAAAGAAAGAAAATTGCATTCTTTGATGGTTATAAAGTTACATAATTGCCATCAACCTGCATAAAACAAGAAATGAATACCTATAAATGAGATATGAGTATGATAATTAAGCATTAATTTATGCCCTTTTATATCTGTAAACTGTACAGATATATCATCTGATTCACTTTGACTTCCCACTATTTAGGAGTAAACTGCAATGTAAGGATATTTAATGTTGTTTATGGTAAATTAAGAGGAGGAAATGAAACTGCTGCAGGTAATACAATCATGGATATTTTAATTAAAAAATTATTTCAAGTAAACTGGTGCTGAACAAGAAGTTGGCATACCTCAAAAGAACTATAAGATTTACATGGAAAAAAAAAAAAACCCCAAACGAGAAAACTCAAAACTACCTCCTTGAAACCCTCCTGCAAGCACAATAACAATAAAAACTTTTCTATAAGGTTGAGGTACTAAACCTGATAATCACAGACAAAAGAAAGAATTCTGGGAGACCATCAATTTAGATGAAGAAGATTATATATCTTCCCCCACAAACCTCCAACTGAAATTTACTTGTTCTCCAATATATATGTCAGGCAATAAATTACGCTAATATTAGTAATACCTCTAACTTTTTACTAAGAGAACTCACAAATCTTTCCACGTCCCATTATACTAATTGCAAATATTTCCTAGTATCTTTTATTAGCATCATTATTTTGAAATTATAACAATTATTAATCTTCCAGTATTTTTTATTTAATAAATTAATCAAGATGCATATACTTAACTATAGCACACTTCTAATAGCCTCATTACATTTCATTATAATTGCTTTCCTTTGTAATAATATATATTATCTAAAACATTTATGTTAAATATTTTTTTTCTGAGAAATGTTTAAAGATATTACTTTGAGAAAGAGACCATAGGCTCAACAAGATTGCCAAAGAGATCCAAGGCAAAACAAACAAACAAACAAAACTAAACAAAACAAAAGCCACTAGATAACACAGAGACATGAGAAATGAGTCACAGAAATGAGTCAGAAAATCTGGAAAATGATCTGAAAATTCAGAACATGTCTTATTTGTTTCCTATCCATGGTGTAGCTAAACCTATGTATATGAGCTGGGAAGAAGAGGTGGTTCTCCACAGCTGAAGGTAACATTAGGGACAATGCAGAATGTATAATCTTTGAAATAAAAAGGGCATTCGTGATATAATAATTAATTTGACATAAAAAAAGAAATAAGTTCTGAGTTCAAATAAATGCGAGTGACTCTGAAACAGAAATATATATGTGTGTGTATGTGTGTTTATATATTCCTCTGACATAATATATGTGTGAATCAATTAATATATTAACTAATATAAAAACATTATATATATACATGACACACATACACATACTTATCTCATATGACCCTTCAGAACTTTCAGTTCTTTTTTTTAAAGATTTATTTATTTATTTATTTATTTGACAGATAGAGAGTGCATAAACAGGGGGAGCGGCAGGCAGAGGCAGAGAGAGAAGCAGACTCCCTGCTGAGCAGTGAGCCCAATGCAATGGGCGGGCTCTATCCCAGGACCCTGGGATCATGACCTGAGCTGAAGGCAGACGCTTAACTGACTGAGCCACTCAGATGCCCCAGGAACTCTCAGTTCTTCACTGAGCACTGTGGTAATTAAGTATTTCTAAATATTTTTTTAAATGTGGGATGTTCTTTTCTTCAAACGTAATGTAGGAATACATTAGAAAATTCTAGCTTAGAATAATAAAAGTGAAAGTAGAAATTCTTCATTGCTACTTCTTAACAAACAGTAAGGATATCTCAGAACAAAACAGGAGGGAGATCAAAAGGGAGGTCCAGAGGTCAATTACGAAGGCCTCCAGGAAAGGTTATGGAGTTTTCAAGGTCAGCGCTGGAGAACCTTAGGCCAGTGTAGGATTTGGGAGGAGCTAGAGAGAAAGTTGCTTTAATATTTTATTCTGGGAATTTGACAGAATCAAAGCCTGCTTAGAGTTACAAAAAGAATATATATCGTTGCAAGAAGACATACCTAGCAGGAAGATTCAAGAACAGGCATAATAGCCGTATCAACTCTCAAATATCCTGGGCTGAATCTGTGTTACTTCCAAGATCAGCTGTGGTCTGCTAACACTTGTAACACAATTAACAACTTTTAATTAATGTTATGTGCTTCCTTAGGGTTGATAAGGTGTATTATTACTAATAAAAAACACTCTATTTTACTTGAGGATTTGTGGTATGAACCAAATTCCTGGGTCTTCAGAAAGAGAGAGAGAGAGAGAGAGAGAGAGAAGGTAGAAAAACCCACTTGTGAGAAAGAAATTTGGCTACTAAAGTTTAATTGATTGAAAGTCAGTTATCTGCAAACAATACACTGGAAGTGAAAACCTGTGTTCATTCCAACTATGCTGGGCAATAAAGTCAAGATGGTAACAGCAATAAAAACAGTAAAAGCTGTCATTTATGGAATACTAATTAGGAGCCAGGCAGTGTGATGGTAAGTTTACCTGCACTTTGCATCTATTCTTAATGGCAGTTTATGAAATAAGTATCATTATTATCCTCAACTTACAAATAAGAATACCCTGATTCTTGGGGAAGTTGAGTAATTTGTTTTAGGTCACTCAGCCAGTAAGTGGCAGAGATAGGATTTAATTCCAGTTTTTAAGGTTCCAAACCTAGGCTTTTAATGACTGGAATAGTATGCCTTCAAATTCAAACCAAAAAAATAAAAAAATAAATTAGTGTTATTTATTTAGGGGATAATTGGCCATTTGGGGATATTAAACTTTTCCCTGTTTCCCTAAAGTCTTCATTGCAAAACTATAGTTCTAAAACCCATAGTTAAGTTACCAATTAAATTTTGCACCTATATAAACCAGCTGCAAATTTAGGTTTCTAAATCAAATCATAGCAAGAATTTAATTTGAGTTTGCAGTAAGTTTTCATGGAAAGAGAATTGTTATGAGTTTTCATTCTGAGGCACAATTTCTTTGTTCTTAATAGGGAGTACATTGTAAGAGTGTAGAGGTAATGAATGGAAGCACATCCACTATGATTGTTCTCTTTGCGAGTATGAGTTTCAAAGTCTGGCTTAATAAGACTAGCAATTTTTAATCAAATGATTTAACTGAGAAGACAATTTAATTAACTGAGCACAGATGCTTAACCTGTGCTAGGTACCCTGGTCTTTCAATTAAGGATGATGGAACATTTAAATTATATCATTCCATAAAAGATTATCAATTATAAGTGCACTTTCCTTATGTTTCAAATAAACCTGCAGGAGAGAGTGCCTCTGCAGAATCACTGATACCCTACTTCTAACCTTTAATATGTCTTGATTGTTCTTTATTTTAATTTTATTGATAAGGTCTTGACAAGAAATAGAGATCCTTTAACCTTCTTTGTTATTAAGTAAAGGAAAATGCTTAAGCTGGAATTCATTATAGACCATGAACCTATAAAGTAGAAAACTAATATTCATGGCTTTATATTCACTGAAAAATCTTAACCTTTAGGAATCATTAGTTTTCAGGATAGTCCATAAAGTTAAACTGAGCAGCACAAGGGCAGATGTAGAAGATTGGAGAGGAGAGTAGATCATAAACACCATTATCATTTTAACATTTGAGGAGCAGTATTTTCCAATTTTCTATGCTCTCTATAAGTAGCAAAATATTTTCAGAGCTCAGATCCCTTAACTAATCTACCAGGGGAAGAAAGTTCCTTTTTAAAACTTTGTAAGATAGCAAGTGTTCCAGAGTATGTGCCCTTAAAGCTCTGGCTATAGAAAAATCCTTCTACTTACTCTGTCCAGGTTATTGAGGCTGATGGGATATTAGTTATTAATCCTCCTCAGGATTTCCACCTTCATGCGGGATGATGCAAAGCTCTTGTGTTTGTGTGTGTGTGTATGTTTCTGGGTTGTTTTTTTGTTTTGTTTTGTTTTGTTTTTAGGGCTTCAAAAATGTATCAAACTACCCCAATGCTCGGAGTCTTAAAATGACAATCATTTCCGTAAGTCTAAGTGTTGATGGGTTGTTCTGCAGACCTGGGCTGGGCTAGGGTGATCTCAACAGTTCTTGGTCACGTGCCTGCAGCCTGCTGGCAGGCAGTCTGAGGGCTTGCTGGTGTGGGATGGCTTCACTTCTCTTCCTCCTGCAGTTGAGATTTGATCTCGAGCTAGTGACAGAATTACAAGGTGAGAAAACTGGACATGCAAAACGACACCTTTCAAGCCTCTGCTTATGTCACGTTTGTTGACACTCATTGACCAGAGCAAGTCACATGGCTAGTCACCAAGTCGTAGGAGAGGACCGCCAAGCCCCGGGCAAAATGTGTAGATGTTGAGGACATTAATTCTGGCTGTTAATGCCAACCATTATGACAATAAGGGGAGAGTCGCAGGGAAGAGTTAAGAACATGATTCTCATCTACTCCTGTTCATAACGGGATATGGGAGAACAGATGCTGATGTAGTCTACTCACAGATAATAAACTAGATGTCTTGCTGTTTTTAATAAATGCTTTCCTTCCCAAGAACTCAGAAGGGAGAAAAAGGGTTTGTTTTATTTTTTTAGGTGAAAGTAGCATGATCTGCTAATTAACACACGATTTCAGGAAAAAAAAAAAAAAAGACATAAACCCTCAGTAATATACAGTCTTGATGTGGGATTTCTGTCTGAGCTATTCCCCATCTGAACATACTCAAAGAATAACTGATAATACTTTGCCCTCCCATCTCCAGTTTCTAAAAGCTTTTTGAGCACACATTATGAGTTGATAATGAAGGTTTATTGCTCCCATTCACCCCTTAAATGCTCTGCTGTGGGAGAATAGGTCTCATTATAATTCAAAATTATGCCTTTGGCCAATTCATTCTTCCATTCTTATTGGTAACCATGGTTGGTGATACATATTGTTCCAGTTTCTAATTAGTTACAGCATATAATTCCAATCTTTTTATAGATCACTATATTATCTATGACATGGTCATGGTGAAAAGTCCAAGGTTCATCTTTTTTTCTTTGTAATCAATCTCATAATTTCTTATTTTGATCTCGGCATAACCCACTAAGCCTCAGAGTGTATATGAGCACACATGAACTCACTTTTACCTACTAATTTATTCTTTGCTTCTGACACCTGGATCTTTTTATATTTATGTCTATTATTGATCACTTGCTGATCTGCCAGCTCTCTTCAAAGAAGAGTTATTACTGTACATTATTACAAATCAGTACACCTTTATGGTTGGGGACACCAAGGCTTAGCAGGATGAAATGGCTGGTGCAACATGACTAACTATGAAAGTGAAAGAGGAAGAATTCAAAACCTAATCTCAAAACAGCAAATATTTACTGGCTATTCACATAGGAGATCAAGCCAAATTTAACAAACAACATTTGAGAAGTACATTGTTTTCTTTATAAAAAAGAATGTTTCTTGAATGCTTAAAGTGATTCCAAGCATAGACTCTCCTCTGAAAGGGAGACAAATTATGCACATAGCTATATCGAAAAATAGAAAGTGATATATGGCATAAAAAATACTAATGCATTTAAATCAACATTTAAATTTTAACTCACAGGATAATATTATTGGAACAAGACAGTCCAGAGCAAAACCACATAGGCATGACAACTGTTTTCTCTTGCTCCTAATAAGCTCTGCTTTCTCCATTCTGAAAGTAGCTTGATTTTGACATGTGATTCATAACTTTTGCTATGATTTTTGTTGCAGGACATTATGCAAGATATCTTAAACATATGCTGCATCATATTTATTCAAAACAGATAATAAAATATGCTCTTTTATTTTAGAAATAGTTTTTGTATGACTCCCAGAACAGATAACGCTTTTTTCAAGAACATGTGTGTGTGGTTATAAATATTACCTTTCTAAAGACTGCATTTTTTTTCTATCCTATCTGCGAAGAGTTGCTCAGTATCCTGATCATGTTTCACTGCAGAGCACATATGTAATGACACATAAAGAAGGTAACAAGGGCACGAGGTGAGACACACTGAATGAAAAGTTGTTAATGAGCATATAATGGTATTCATGAGAAGTTTTGAAAAGAAAGAAAAGAGAAATTTTAGTTTTTCTCCTAAATTTGTTGTAAATAAACAAAAGAGGTTAGAATTTTTTTTTTTTTTGAGAATAAGTCTTAAACATGCTTTTTTTGCTTTTCTCCTCACTTCTATTTTACTCCCTCATCATTAACACAATCTATAGGCCTGGAGGGTTAGAACCACATGCAATACAAGATAGGAAAAACTTTAATAATAACTTTAACTTGCCATTAAAATAGCGAGGGGACACATATACCTGAAGTAACTAAACCAACTTCAAAAAATAATGGTTTGGTCGCTGCAAATGTTATTCTGTCACAATAGTCAAGGATTTGACATGTTCTTGCTTGAAGAGGTAGTTAGAGACTGGTGTGTGATGCTGTTGAGAGAGATGGAATTCTTTATTTACATATGTGAAGTCCAAATGGGACAGCATTTTGTTGGACTAAATCCGGACTGGCTATCCTTAGCAGAATGAAAATTATCAGACAGCATTTTAACACTATAGTCTGCTCAATGTTCTGTGGTTCTCTGCTTTTTCATGTAGGGCAAGTGGTAATAAAAACTAAATGGTTTTGAAGGATGACATTTCAAAACAATCATTTTAAAGACATTTCTATAATGCTAACATTGTATGAAAGTAATCTTAATTTAATTCTTAAGAGTTCAGAAAGTTTCATTATGACCATTTTTGAATAATAGATTTGATTTAAAATTTTACCTATTTTAAAATTGTAATGTATGTAAGAATATTTATAATGCATTTATAAATGTTGTTCAAGTAATATAGGTAGCAATGACTGCGGATGATGTTAATGTTAAATGCAAAAGGGAAATAATAAATCACACATTGAACTTCACATTAGCATAATATAAATAAATATAAGAAAGTGATACATTTTGGCCTGCTTAGCAGGGGAAAGTGTTTCTGAATTATCATAACAAAGGGTGACACAACCTAAATATGTTATGGGATGAAATCAGACATGGTGGTGGTCATAAACAGCTCTCCTGATCTTGATATATGGAGAGAATAACAGGGAAGGGGCAACATGAGGCTAGAACCTGGTCAAAAATAGAAGATGAAAATATTATGTGTAGCAGATCGAAATATGTGTAGTATAAAAATCAGTTTAAAAAAGAGAGTGAGGATGTTAAAAAAAAAAAAAAAGGCAAAGCCATACAAACAACCAAAACAACCAAAGTGACATGTCATCACTAGTTCAAGTGTAGTTACATGACGGTGTTCAAATAGCCTCTTTTTAATGTTAGGTTAGAATTTTGTTTTGTAGACTTAGAATAAGAAACTAGAGTTTTTTTATTATGATAAAACTGATGAATCAACTATCCTCCATAATGACATATACCTTTAGAGTGGCTTGTGTTTGCCAGATAGAGTCCCATCCCTTGCTCAGTAAAAACTGGGAAAGATTCTTATTTCTTTTTTTTTTTTTTTAAAGATTTTATTTATTTATTTGAGAGAGAGGATGAGAGGAGAGAGAGAACACATGAGAGGGGGGAGGGTCAGAGGGAGAAGCAGACTCCCTGCTGAGCAGGGAGCCCGATGCGGGACTCGATCCCGGGACTCCAGGATCATGACCTGAGCCGAAGGCAGTCGCTTAACCAACTGAGCCACCCAGGCGCCCGCTTCTTATTTCTTTTGAACACATTTTTACACTACTGTCTTCTATGATTTAGCACTGTATTTCTTCAATTGATCAATTCAAAAACAATTGATTTTGTGAAATTCTAGTTTTGAGGCAGTACTCTGTTTGTCTTTGTTCATTTACTGATTCCTTTTATTGATTCTGAATATCTCTGAAAAATATATTGTTTACTTTTAAAACTTCTTAGGCTTTATGAATTGTAATCATCCTGTGCATATCCATAAATAGTTTTTTACTCAAAATAATATTTTTGAGTCTTAGTCCATATCAATGCATGTATATATAATCAATGCAGTGTTATATTGTAGTCATCTGTTTTTTTTACTCAGGCTCTTTAAGCAACAAATTGAAGAGTTACCTTCTTTATTATTTATTTTACTCTGTCTTATAACTGCATCATTTAGTGAATTAGTATTTACTTAACTGATATAGTAAGATTTGTTTTTACATATGAGTTGGTGCTGCTTTTCAGTTTCTGTGCCAAGTTACTTGATCCACAGAAATTGTGAAATAATAAATGTGTTGCTCTAAACCACTAAGTTTTGGGTTATTTGTTATGAAGTAATAGATAAGTAATATAAATCATGAAAATATTGAGAAAGCAATCCCTTAATTAACATTCTATTTGAAGGGTGACTTTGATCAGGTATTCCCCACCTTGCTTCATTAGTTCATTGTGCAGTGTTAAATCAGTATGATATTTGGTTTTATTATCTAAAGATAAGGCATACTGTATTCTTTTTATACAAAGAATTCCTGCTTTATGAAGCTTCTGTTACTGAACAAACTTCTTTGGGAAGAATCTGGGCAGTACTTTTAATGTCAGCTCATGTGGTTGACTTGGGTTGTGATCAATTCTGTGATGCAGAAAGATCCATCATTGGCACTTTTCTTATACACTAGGTACCTTTGGTTTATCTTTCCAGAGTCCTTCTCCACCCTTCTCCTCCCAGATCCCTGCCCTTGGAGGAAGACTATATGGACTTCATGAGTGGATTCCTTGCTCTCTAGATTCATGTTGGGTTCAGCTAACTTGGAGTACTGGGTAGGAGGTCAGAGGGTGGATAGAGAGTGAAGTCAGGACATTTATTCCTCAGTTGTCCTGTGTGTTCCATTCTGCCAGCTGGACTCTATCCCCAGCTCAATGGTCACTGTTCCTGGCAAGGTAGACTGCTCCATAGGAATTTCTCTCTATATAAATATGATAACCTTTTCTTTTCTGATCTCTCTAGCTGTGGTGTAGTGCACTATCCATGTGGTTACCTCATATGGACATTTATAAAATATTTCTTTGTAATTAAACTTTCCTCAAATGATCCTACTTTGATACATCCCACTAAAATCCAGCATTTAAGTTAAAGGAAAGCCACTTTGATGGCAAGAAATTGTTGATGAGAAAAAGAGGGGCAAAAACCTGCTTCCTATATGTTAGATCCAGGAACAAACAGGTTAGTATTATATGACAGGAAATTATCAAAAGATCAAAGTAATAGAGTAAACCACCAGGTTCTATATTCTACTGAGCATAGTCTTTACTCTCTTTACCATCCTCTTTAACTTTGAAGAAAGAAGACTGGATTTTAACAGAAAGGGAAACTGTATATAAGGCTTGCTCACAGGTACATACTTAAATGCATGCTTTCTTTTCATTCTACCTCTTTTCAAGGTTACTTTCAAAAGTATACACGCATACATTTTATTGTGCATCATTTTATTGCTCTTCACAGATACTGCATTTTTTACAAGTTGAAGGTCTGTGGCGACCCTGCAATAAGCAAATCTATTGGCGCCATCTTTCCAATAGCATTTGGTACTTTGTGTTTCTATATCACATTTTGGTAATTCTCACAATATTTCAAACTTGTTCGTTATTATATTTGTTATAGTGATCTGTGATCAGTGATTATGACTCACTGAAAGTTTAGATGATGGCATTTTTTAGCAATAAAGTATTTTTTATTTATTTTTTTAATTAATTAATTAATTAATTATTTTTTATTATGTTACGTTAGTCACCACACAATACATCATTAGTTTTTGATGTGGTGATCCACGATCCACTGTTTTTGTATAACACCCAGTGCTCCATGCAGTACATGCCCTCCTTAATACCCATCACCGGGCTAACCCATCCCCCCACCCCCCTCCTCTCTAAAAGCCTCATTTTGTTTCTCAGAGTCCATAGTCTCTCATGGTTCATCTCTCCCTCCGATTTCCCCACCCCCTTCATTTTTCCCTTCCTTCTCCTAATGTCCTCCATGCTATTCCTTATGTTCCACAAATAAGTGAAACCATATGATAATTGACTTTCTCTGCTTGACTTATTTCACTTAGCATAATCTCCTCCAGTCCCATCCATGTTGATGTAAAAGTTGGGTATTCATCCTTTCTGATGGCTGAGTAATATTCCATTGTATATATGGACCACATCTTCTTTATCCATTCATCTGTTGAAGGGCATCTCCGCTCTTTCCACAGTTTGGCTATTGCGGACATTGCTGCTATGAACATTGAGGTGCATATGGCCCTTCTTTTCACTACATCTGTGTCTTTGGGGTAAATACCCAGGAGTGCAATTGCTGGGTCATAGGGTAGCTCTATTTCTAATTTTTTGAGGAAACTCCACACCGTTTTCCAAAGTGGCTGTACTGACTTGCATTCCCACCAACAGTGTAAGAGGGTTCCCCTTTCTCCACAACCTCTCCAACATTTGTTGTTTCTTTCCCTGTCCATTTTTGCCATTCTAACTTGTGTAAGGTGGTATCTCAATGTGGTTTTGATTTGAATTTCCCTGATGGCTAATGATGATGAATATCTTTTCATGTGTCTGTTAGCCATTTGTATGTCTTCTTTGCAGAGTGTCTTTTCATGTCGTCTGCCCATTTTTTGACTTGATTATTTGTTTCTTGGGTGTTGAGTTTTAGAAGTTCTTTATAGATCTTGGATACCAGCCCTTTAGCTGTAGTGTCATTTGCAAATATCTTCTCCCATTATGTGGGTTGCCTCTTTGTTTTATTGACTGTTTCCTTTGCTGTGCAGAAGTTTTTATCTTGATGAAGTCCCAAAAGTTCATTTTTGCTTTTGTTTCCCTAGCTTTTGGAGATGCATCTTGAAAGAAGTTGCTGTGGCTGATGTCAAAGAGATTACTGCCTATGTTCTCCTCTAGGATTTTGATGGATTCCTGTCTCACACTGAGGTCTTTCATCCATTTTGAGTTTATCTTTGTGTATGGTGTTAGAGAATGGTCGAGTTTCATTCTTCTGCATGTGGCTGTCCAATTTTCCCAGGACCATTTATTGAAGAGACTGTCTTTTTTCCATGGCATGTTTTTTCCTGCTTTGTCGAATATTATTTGACCATAGAGTTGAGGGTCCATATCTGGGCTCTCTGTTCTGTTCCATTGATCTATATGTCTGTTTTTGTGCCAGTACCATGCTGTCTTGATGATCACTGCTTTGTAATACAGCTTGAAATCGGGCAACGTGATGCCCCCAGCTTTGTTTTTCTTTTTCAACATTTCCTTGGTGATTCGGAGTCTTTTCTGATTCCATACAAATTTTAGGATTGTTTGTTCCAGCACTTTGAAAAATGTCATTGGAATTTTGATCGGGATGTCGTTGAAAGTATAGATTGCTCTGGGTAGCATAGACATTTTAACAATGTTTATTCTTCCAATCCGTGAGCATGGAATGTTTTTCCATCTTTTTGTGTCTTCTTCAATTTCTCTCATGAGTGTTCTGTAGTTCCTAGAGTATAGATCCTTTACCTCTTTGGTTAGGTTTATTCTGAGGTATCTTATGGTTTTTGGTGCTATCGTAAATGGAATCGTTTTTCTAATTTCTCTTTCTACAGTTGCATGGTTAGTGTATAAGAAAGCAATTGATTTCTGTGCACTGATTTTGTATCCTGCCACATTACTGAATTGCTGTATGAGTTCTAGTAATTGTGGGGTGGAGTCTTTTGGGTTTTCCACATAAAGTATCATGTCATCTGCGAAGAGAGAGAGTTTGACTTCTTCTTTGCCAGCAATAAAGTATTTTTTAAAAGATTTTATTTATTTTAGAGAGAGAGAGTGGCGGGGAGAATCAGAGGGAGAGTGACAAGCAGCCTCTGCACTGAGCATGGAGCCTAACCTGGGGCTCGATCCCACAACCCTGAAATCTTGACCTGAGCCAAATCCAAGAGTCAGAGGCTTAACTGACTGAGACACACAGGCACTCCAGCAATAAAGTATTTTTTGGTTAAGGTATGCACATTATGTTTTTAGACCTAATGCTATTGCACACTTAATAGACTATAGTATAGTGCAAACATAATTTTATATGCACTGGAAAACCAAAAAAATTATTTAGCTTTATTGCTCTATTCACTTTATTGCAGTGGTCTGGAACAGAACTTGCAATGTCTCTGAGGTATGCCTCTATTACCCTGTACCCTGTTACCCACTCCTGCCATTCCTTGCATGTATTGTTTTATATCTTCTCAGAGGCAACGGAGACAAAGAATTCAGCCAATAGTTTTTTTTGGGGGGGGAGGTAATCTCAGGAAATGCCTTTAGGGGAGAAAAAAGTAAAGCATTAACTCCCAAAGAAGATTACTTATTAAGCTAGTTACCACTGTGGCCAGCTGAAGCTTAATCCCACAACGGAATTCTGGGAAACTGTATGAAAAAGTGCTCTGGGTTATTTCATCTAAAGAACAAGGGCTCTGGGGTATTAATACACAAACTCAGATTAGTTATTGGTCATTAATTTTCTAGAATATTCAGACTGCTAAACTTGAATTTAGAAGGAGTTCTTACTGCAAGAGAAAGCCCTCAGGCCAGGAAGAAAAAAGGCAAGTACTTACTGACTTGGAAGTCTGGCTGGTCTGCACTGAAATGGTAAAGACCAAAGGGATATGAGCCAGGCACCAACGGCCCTCCTACACTCCTCATTCATTTTCTGTACTGCCATCAGCATGCTTTTTGACAAAATGTAAATTTGGTTCAGTAGCCCATTGCTTAGATATATCAAAGTGTTCATAGTACAGTGAATAAAGTTCAAAATCCCAAACGTAATATAAAAAGTGCCGGCAAAATTCAGTCTTAGTTACTTTTCCAAATTTATCATCATTTTATCATCTTATTCCACCCACAACAGGTTTTTTTCAGATTTTACAATACGATGTGGCACCTCTTGACACAGGTCATCTGTGCAGAGTAGGCCTTCTTTTCCTATTTCTATTTCTATTTCCTATTCTATTTTTTTTTATTTTAGCTTATTCATTACTTGCCAGGTAGGACAGGCTTCCCTGATCTCTCATGTGAAACTACTCTTATGTCTTTTTGTAAAATCATATACCCCCTCTTTATAAAATTTACCAGACTTATTATTTTGCATTTATTTTAAATATTCGATAATGATTATCCTCAAATTGATTGCATGATCAAAACTTTTAGGTTTTCCCTCTTCAATTTTGTATCTCCATCGTTTGACATAGTAACTGATTTTGATAGTTCTATAATTAAAAGAAAAGGTAAACAGGGGCACCTGGGTGGCTCAGTCAATTAAGCACCTGACTCTTGATTTCACCTCAGGTCATGATCTCAGGGTCCTGAGATTGAGCCCTGGGTCAGGCTCTGAGCTCAGTGGGGCATCTGCTTGAGCTTCTCTCTCTCCCTCTGTTCCTCACCCTGTTCACACTTTCTCTCTCAAATAAATAAATAAATCTTTTTAAAATAAGGTAAACAAAGTTATTTATAATGTCTAGAGCTGTTATAAAATACATATTTGTGATAATCTTGCATTTTATATTCTTACAAATACCAAATAATAATTAATAATGAATATCACTTATCCATATATAGAATGCAGCCTCTGCACTGAGCATGGAGCCTAACCTGGGGCTTTCATATTGTTCTTGTATTACTAAATATTGTTCTTGTATTACTTTATTTAGAGGAAGTTGTTCTTGTATTACTAAATATTGTTCTTGTATTACTTTATTTAGAGGAAGTTGTAATTTATGATCACTTTATCCATAGGAATGTATTAAGTGTCTAATATAAATAGATGTCATAAGGGACTATTGATGTAAAAGACAATATTTATGACTTCAAACATCTCATGGTCTTGTGGGGACACAATGTAGTATGTATTTATATGTGAATGAAAATGATATAACAATTGTATATATTAGTTGAGGAAGGGATTTATACAAAAAGCACACTAAGCATTAACTAAATGCTAATGAAAATAAGCAAATATTAGGGAAATTGCACTAAGGACTGTGGTGATATATCTGGGAAGAAATGGAAAGAATGGGGGACTTTTAGTAGGCCTTGGAGTGTGGCTAGAATGGAGTAGTCTGACAACAGTGGGCATACTGTGCATCTGTTTGATTAAAGAACAAAATATTATTTCAAGTATGACACCATCATTTTGTATAAAAACAAAAAGCAATGAGATATACAACAACTGAAAGTGAAAGTTTATTTTATTTACTTCCCAAGAGATGAACTCAATTAATATGTGAAAGTCATCACACTTTGACATTTCATTGGAGATAGCCAATGCTGAATCTTCCTTTGAATAATGCAGTTGCTTGACAACTACCAAACAGATCTTATTTAGACATACACCTATGTGGCATATGTTTTCCCTTCTTTTCCCTTTCTCCCCTTAGCAATCCTGCAAATACCAGGTCATCATGAAAGCTATGGAAAAGCAAGCTTTCATTATAAAATTCAAAATAGAATTTCATTATAAAACTTGTAAGGCTGCTTTTAGGCAAACAGACATGAGCAATGGAATGTAGAAAGGGCGCACAGTGACCCTTCGGCTGAATACAGACAGGTGCATCAGGTAACCCACCTCAAAATGTCCATAGGCCCTAACTGATCAATTGGAGACTTACAATCAGGCACAGTTACCAAAAAAGGGAATTCCACACATTGCCCTACCTTCTCCTCTTCCCCCTTTAAATGGCCCCCGCCCATTTCCTCCTTGCAGACAGCACTCCTCTGCTGTCCTGCCCGCTGCTACCTTAAGGTGTATTCGATACACTTCTATCTCCTGTTTTCTGCCTCAGGTGAATTCTTTCACCTCCTGCGCCACCGTCTTCTACCAGATCAGTTGCCCCACGTTTGGGGGCCCTCATCTGATTGGGAGAGACATTCCAGTCAGACACCACAAAACTCACATGTTTGTTAACAAAGGTGGTGTGAAGAAAGGTCAGTATCAGGGTTAGCATAGGATTGTGAAGAATTTGCAAAGCAGAGACAGAATTCTCAGGTTCAAATATTCAATCTATCCTTGACCGTATGACTTTGGGCTATTTAATTAGTTTCTTGGAGCTCCAATATTTTTATCTGTAAAATGGAGTTGAAAATAACTCTATCCTAGGGTTATGAAGATTAAATTAGTCGCTTCATGTAAAGTGGTTGGGATAGTGCTTGGCCTATAGTGAACACTCAAGTAGCTAAATGCTTATGCTGAAGAAATATTTTCCAGAGAGACTTGGTCATTTGGACTGCTTATTTCTCCTTCTTATCCTATACCTTCCCAAATCTCTAAGGAATCAGATTTATAGTGGCATTCAATAGGAAACCAGGAAGCCAAAGGACAAATAGCATAGGGAGAGTCTGAATCACAAAAGGAGATGGATTAGGGAGAAGAGGGAAAAGAGGAAGGAGTTCCAGGATGGGAGAGGTTGTTGCTCTGAAGACCTTGAGGAAGAAAACATTTGATACCCTATCATCAGTAACAGAGCCCAGGCACTAGTGAAGAAAACTCTCACAGAGGGGAAAACAATGAATAACCAGCAGAGTTGGTTCCCAATCTCTACCAGATGAGGATGTGGTAAAGGGTTGCAATTTACAATTTGATTTGAAAAGAAAAGAAAGTCTTAGAGACACTATGCATGTGGTGACTAGTGAGAAGTTAATACCATTAGGGATATAAATTGTATTTGTCTTTTCCCTTCATGATAGTAGTACCGTGAGTACACATAGAAAAGGACAAAAAGCCAGACAATTATTAGATATGATTTTTTAAATTTTATAAATCATCAGGTAGAAATTATGTGTAATTTTATATTTCTTAAAGTATGCTGCGTGTATGGAGAACTAATGCGTGCACGGTATTTCCTCATTTTCTGAATTTAAAATTACCCTCAATAAAAAAAAAGCTTTAACGATGGCCTGGTATTTGCAGGATTGCCAAGAGGAGAAAGGGAAAAGAAGGGAAAACATATGCCACATACACCACATAGGTGTATGTCTAAATAAGATCTGTTCAGAAGTTGTCAACATATAACTACCTACCGTTTGCATAATCAGCTGTTAATTTTCCATCTTTTTCCCTCAATTATTTCTTTTGTTCTAGTTGCAGATTAATGTGTTGTCATTGTAGTTTCCAAAATCTCAGAATTTGTGCCAAAATATTAAAAATATGCTCCAATATTTATTTTCTCCATTTACTTACTATTGTTTAATCAAATTATTGTACTTTAGCCCTCCCTTCAAATCTGTGTAATTAAAGACAAAGTTGCCACTGTAACTTCATGTTTGTTGGTGATCTTAAAGAGTTTTCAGAAATTTGCTATTGCACTGTGCTATCCACTTGTTAATTTAGCTCCATGGGAGAGCTAAATTTTGAAATAGTTCCTAATGTCAAAAATTTAGTGATCTTAAGTTAGTTTCAGCAAACTCTAATTTTATTGTTCTAATAGGTTTCCTTTTGAAAGTTTGTTTCATTTTGTTTTGGAGTTTTTGTTTGCTTACTTAAAAAAATAAAATTACAAGGTTTTGGAAAAGAAATCATGTCTTTTAACCAAATAGATGCAAAATTATTGGAGAAGTTTGTTTGAGGTAATAGGGTTAAACATTGTTTTTTGTTGTTGCTGTTGTTTATCATATGCAAATCTGACAGTAAAAATTTTAGGGGACAAATATTTATCTCTTTCTTATTTATAATAAATAAAAAATAATCAGAATATTTTGCATTTTTAAGACTCTTCAGTCATATTCTGGCTTACTAAAGTGAACAATTCTCTTTAATCATGGATATAAAACCTATGAAATCATTTATCTTTGGTAGTAATTGTGGAAGAAATAGATAGAAAGTGTATGTAGTGATTTTTTTTCTATGAAGCTTTCCTAAAACTCTCTTAATAATTCAAATGTATTATGATATAATTGTGATTAGTTGTTGCTAGACTTTATCTTTCATTCTAATGATTGGCTCTTATATGAAGGCCATATTTTAATAGGAACAATTATTATGGAAAACATAATTATCATTGTTAAAACACTGAAGGCACTTGATTATTTTCTCAAATATTTTCAGTTGTTTTTCTAAACAAAGATGGGAATTACAAAAGAAAGCTCTTTCTAAATTCATTTTTAAAATGAATTCAAATTAGTTTTCAAGTGTTTAAAATATTATTCATTATTTTCGTATTCATTTAGTATACGTTGTATTATTCATGTGGTTTTGATTCTTCTGTGCAAGGAAAATATTCTGAAAGCATTGCATGACACTGTATTCAATTCTGATGAAAGTTAAGTTATAACTAAGTAAAACGTATTTAATTGACAGGTGAATAAATGTTCCATGACCTATTTAATCACAACTATTAATATGGAAAAATTGGAACAAGTTTAAATAACTAAACAATTGTTCATATTATTTCTCATTCAACACATTTATTCACACATAACCATAATTGGAAGAGCTGTCCAGATGACTGCTTTCAGCAATTTAGCCTTTAGCTTTTAAAGACGTCTCTCAACACATTTCACTAATTCCTTAGAGTTAGATATTAAATAAATCTCAGATCTTATAAAAGAAGTATATCCTTTAATTTGCTTAGAAAAAGAAATTTGCTAAAATTAAGTGTTATAGCAATCATTTTTAAAGTTAAAATGTACATGCCAATTAAACCACTTCTATTTTAATACTACCTCTTATCACAATAATGTGCTTTAAATATTCTATTTTTAATACTGTGGAAAATTTAAAATTACCCTCAATAAAATCTTAGAATATTACTGCAGGGAATGTTTAAGGGGTCTTTCAAGTTTAATACATACCAAAGAAAATAAATAAAACTGAAAAAGAATTGAAACCTTGAAAACCTCAAAAACTAATTTAGATTTCAATAAGAATTGATTATGAGAATTTGACATTGCAGAATTCTGAAAAAGATATATATATATATATACATATATATATATTTCAGAATACAAATACATCTGAAGTGTTGTGAACTTATACTACACAATTAAATTTTCTAAACTTTCCAACCCATACATTCTCACATTGTTCATTTTTTAAATTGTTGTAAAAAGCACATAATATAAAATTTAACATCTTAACCATTTCTAAGTGTGCAGTTCAGTAATGTTAAGCGTATTCAGAGAGTTGTGTAATCAACCTCCAACCTTTTTTCATTTTGTTAAACTGAAACTATTTCCATTAAAAAATTCCCCATTTTGACCTCCCCTTATCCCTGGCAATGACCATTCTCTTCACTGTTTCTATGAATTTGACTAATCTGGATAACTTATGTAAGTGGGATCATAGAAGATTTGTGTGTTTTGGGTTGTTTGTTTTTGTTTTATGTGATTGGCTTAATTTTATGTGACTGACTTACCACTATGTTTTCAAGTTTCATGTGGTATCGTTTATGAGAATTTCCTTTCATTTTAAGGCTGAATGATATTCCGTTATATGTGTATACCGTATTTTTAAAGTTTTTATTTAAATCCCGGTTAAGTTAACACACAGTGTAATATTAGTTTCAGGTGTACAGTATAGTGATTCAACACTTCCATACAACATCTGGTGCTCATCACAATTGCACTCCTTAATCCCCATCACCTATTTAACCCACTCCCTACCCACCTCCCCTCTGGTAACCATCAGTTTGTTATCTATAGTTAAGGGTCAGTTTCTTGCTTTGCCGCTCTTTTTTTTCCCTCCTATGTTCATTTGTTTTGTTTCTTAAATTCCACATATGAGTGAAATCACATGGTATTTGTCTTTCTCTGACTGACTTATTTCACTTAGCATAATACTATCTAGCTCCATCCTCACTGTTGCAAATAACAAGATTCATTCTTTTTTTTATGGCTGAGTAATGTTCCTTTGGATATATATACTTCATCTTCTTTATCCATTCATCAGTCGATGGACATTGGGCTCTTTCTATAATTTGGCTGTTGTCAATAATTTTGCTATAAACATCGGGGTGCATGTACCCCTTCAAATTAGTATTTTTGTACCCTTTGGATAAATACCTAATAGTGCAATTGCTGGACCATAGGGTAGTTCTATTTTTAACTTTTTGAGGAACCTCCATACTGTTTTCTGAAGTAGCTGCCCCAGTTTGCATTCCCACCAACACAGTGCAAGATGGTTCCCCTTTCTCCGCATCCTTGCCAAACATATACCATATTTTGTTTATCCATTCATCCATCAGTGGACACTTGTGCTGCCTCCACCTCTTGACTCTTATGAATAGTGCTTCTATGAACATGGGGGTGCAAATATATCTTCAAGTTCCCGCTTTCAATTCTTTTGAATAATATACCCAGAAGTAGAATCACTAGGAAGACTATTTTCATTTCTAAGTTGTGAGATTGATCAGTGTAACTTTTACTATAGGTGTGATGATTTCACTTCAGCACTATATTTAATTCATACAAAAGAGACTATAGAACCCATCAGTTGTAATTATTCATTAATTAAACTAGAATTTGGGGGAATATAAGCTAACAAAATATTATTCTTATTCATTTTTAAATTTATTTCATTCATCATTACTTATTTGTTGAAGTACTATTGTATTCCTATGTGCTTCTGACATTTATGGATGTAAAATGACTAATCATAACACAACTGAACTATGGTGGGTTGATGGGAGGAAAGTTTAAGGGTATAAAACAAAGAAAATTGTGCTACCCAATATAAAGGCTGCTTTCTTCTGGGATTCTGACTAAAAAGTAATTTAAAATGAGATAATATTAATCTATCCAATCATTAAAATGCCATGGAGAAGGATAATATAGCAGCAAGCATATATCAGATAAAGAATGCTTACATTAGAGTCAAAAGTCATTACCAGTTTAAGAAATCAAGTTGTTAGCCAGGAATTTTGGGGAGATTTTCCTGGGTAATTAAAGTGAGAAAGATTCTAATTGAATGAATTTGAGCATTTTCAGACTTAATAATTAGAAATATTGCCATGTGATAAAAACAAAAATAAACACTAACAAAACCCAGCTTTGACAAAGAAAGGTATTTGAACCTAGACACAAATAAATGCAGAGTGAAGCAAAATTACTGTAAATCTAGAAGTTAGAAATATATGTGTTCAATTTCTACTTATGATCTTGGTGACTTCCTTATGCTTATGACACAATGCCTCACTTATATTTTCTTTCTCAGGGAAATAAATAGAATTAGCAAACTGTGATCTCAAGTATTATAAACTACAGTAAGATTTGCTGTGTCACTTTTTTTCAGATAACAACATGTAGATATTACAAAAATTGAACACGTAATCTTTGTGTAGTTGTTGTGGGAAAGATCATTCTGTATAGAATTACTTTTCTTTGCTAGTTAATGTATCTTTTAAAGGAAGCCTATCCAGTGAAACTGTCTCAAATGAAGTGACATAGTTATGAGTATATATTAACAAAGACATCATTTCTGTCTCAAGAGAGGCATCAGATGAGAGAGAACAACTATTTTCTTCAAAGCAATCATTTATACCTAGGGAACATAGCTGTAGGTTCAGGGTATTTGTTTCAATCCATCAATCAATAGAGCATGCTTCCTGAACTATTCTCCAAAAAGGAAAATCTCACTAGATTGGCATGGAAAAATTGTGTGTACAATATCCGAATGTTGACTAAGGCTGCCTTCTGTAAAATATAATGGAGGATAGCAGAGGAAAAACAACAACAAAATTTGATCCGTATTTTTTGATGTATAGAAACTTCTGTTTCATTACTTAAATTAAGGAATCACAGTTGATTTAGGGAAGAAAGAAGGATCATGTCTGATTTGGAATATATTCTAAGATAATGTCATTTAGGGTAGGCAAAGTTATTTATTTATCTATTGATTAAACTCTATATATTATGTTTCTCATCTAAACCTGATGTTTTCAATAAATCATTTTTTTTGGGGGTAGGAAATCACTTAAATATTTTGTCTTAAGAAGTTCCTCCAGGTAGTTTCCTAGAGTTTCCCTGAACAAGTGAATCCTCCTGGACTGTTGATATTAAGAATCTCATGGGTCAACAGGATTTCATACCTATTGCTGCTGCAAATTGGTTAATCCCTTTGGAAAGCTACTTGGCCTTATCTTTTAACATTGAACATTCATATATTCTGTGACCCAACAATTTTCCAGGCATATACCAAAGATGCATTTGGTACATTTGTGCACCACAAGAAAATTACAAAAATAGTCATAATAGCAATGATTGTAATAGCAAGAGCAGATAACAAATGACTGTCAACAGAGAAACAAATAAACAAATTGTGGTGTATTGTGGAATATATTTTGCTGGTGAAAAGGACTGAATGACAGCTACATGTGATAATGTGATGCCAAGTGATAGCAAGCTGTCAGATGACCACAGCATGATGTTCTTTATAAGGTTCAAAATTACTAAAACTAAGTAATAAAATTTTTATCAAACATAAAAAAATAAGAATCTCATATGCAGTGATGGCAAGACTCAATAAAGAGCACCCTTGATAGAAGGCTATCTTTCTGTTATTTCTACTTAGAAATATTACACACTTTGTGTAAGTACTATGCTAATTACTTGAGATATAACAATAAACAATTTTCAGCCATGGCCCTCAAAGAATTCATAGTTCATTAGAAAGACACACATCTCTATATTCATATAGCACTATGATTCTGAAAAGTATGAATATAGTATTTCTTTAAGAATATTGCAGCATGTTGAGATGTAATGATAATTTTTCAGAAATATGGTCTACCATCTCTTTATGATCTTTGGTAAGGTTTTGTTAAAGCCATATAAATTGCCATATCACACACTTATATGTTGGGTTTAATATTGTGGTTTGGGGAAGGGCAATTTATGATAAAAATGTTAAGAGAAAATTAAAATCCTAGACATATTTTTTTAGAAAATGATTTAGTAACAATACCATTGCTAACTTTATATTATTCAGAGCTGGGAAAGGCAGTCTCATGTACACAATCTTTAGATACCCACCACACACACACTCTATTGCATAAGAATAAACCTTGGGCCTGGATCACTTTTCTTACCAAGCAAGAACCCACATAGCCTGTGGGCTTATCACTTTGTGGAAATATCTTTCTTTGTTTGTGCTCAATTAGTACTTTTGATTAAATGTGAGCATCATATGGCACCTGGCCAACCCCACAAGGCACAAGATGGGGATGCTTAGGACCATTGCTCTGTATCATTGCTAGGGTTACCCACTGACAGTGGAAGACTGATGCTCACTAATGAAGCTGATCCTGCTCTTTCTCTTCTCAATGTACAGTGGCGTTCCATCCTATATTTGGCTGCACTGGTTTCCTTGGTGACTCTAATACCAAGATGCAATGGGCAAAGTGTGTGGAATCCCCATCTGGATATGATAATCTGTGCATGGTACTCTGCTCAACATTCAGTAATTTGAATCCGTCAACTAATAGTGTGCTTTATAATTCTAGACTCCTTTGAGTAACTGTCAGAATCTAACTTAAAAAAAGAATGAATTAGCTAACTAATTTAGAGATTTCAAGGGATGTAATTGTTACAATCATGGCTCATATCTTAGGTATGGGGTACAGAAATATTTCTCTAGCTTTCTTCTCCTCTCTTTATTTATGGCTTAGTTCTGCTCACTTCTGCTATATTTCATTCTTATTAGATTTTGTACCAAAGATTTTCTCCTCTTCTTACTACCCAGAGCTCCAGGTCCTTAAAATTGATGAATACAGAGAAAGAATAGGCATTTTTCTTTTTCCTTTAGCATCAGTAGAAATATCAGGGGAAGCCTAACTTGTCCTGATTAAAGCATATACCCATATCTGATTCATCGTTGCAGTAGAGAGCTGGATTGTCCTGGTAGCTGAAATCTGAGTCACATGCTCACATTTAGTACTATGGGATCAGTTACATATGAACCAGACATATAAAATTGTGTAAACATGATTCTTAACATAAGACATACTAGACCTAGAAAAAGCCCATACTTTAAGAGCACTCCTAACTTCACCACTTACTAACCAGAACAGTGAACCTTCAATTCACAGAATAGGATGTTAACGCTCAGCTCTGATTTACCTAAATACAGTGAAAAATTTAAATCCATGAGCCTATCACTTTACTACTAAAAATGAAGAAGATTAGATGATGTGGGAGAACGTCATGGAGGAGGTGACATTTGAGATCCACTTTAAAAGACTAAATAGAAACAAAAGTGGAAGGACAGTGTTATTCTAGCTCTCCTTTTAATTTTATTTCTAAAAAGACTTCTTCTTTTACACTTTGAAAACATACCATTATTTGCCTTTGTCCTTCTTTATTTTTCACTTTTAATTTGAATTATAATTATTTATTTAATGTTATCTCTCCTAATCATTTTAAAGAATATAAAAGTGAAATTAAATAAGCCTGAGCATAATAAAGAAATGAAAATAAAAACAGAGTAGATGATATAACAAAAAGATAGACTTCATTTTTTATCTTAATAATATGCTAGTTTTAAAATAATATAAGTAGTCCAAGGAAAAATTAAAAGGATCAAATAAACATAGCAAATATGTTGTAGAACCATTTATCAAGCTTTGTTGAAAAGTAAACAGAGAAAAATGTGTCTATCCTGATATGTTCAGATATTAAGTATTTGGGAGAATGTTCATTTACTAGATTATGTATTTTTGAATGGAATTTACTATATTCTATTAGCAAAAAATAAGGGCAGTGTAACTACTTTATGGCAGAGATCTAAAGAAGTTTTATTGACTGTAATATGATAAAATCTGCTCCTCATCAAACAATTATCAAAAGAAAGTTTTAAGATTTTGATGAATAGTTGTCTGGAGGCTCACAACCCCCCCAAAAAATATTAAGATGGTCATCATCAATACTGTCCATTTCATTTGTGACAGAAGTTTCCTGAATAACATTACCTGGCAAGCATGATTTGTTTTAATACACTTTCTCCACTTCGCTACACCTCATCATTAGGTACCTTGTGGATAGAAAGAGAATTGGAGAAAGTGGATTAGTTTAAACTGGGGCAGAACTGATGAACTGACTTAAGGATGTCATCACTGTAAAAAAAAAAAAAAAAAATAGAACACTAAGTTTTGGTTCTCTGCACTCATAATTTAAGAAAGTATTTCAGAAGGTAATTGATTCTATTACCTCACATAGTACATAAGGATGTATTTAGAGTACATTTTAGTGTCTTCTTGAGGTACAAGTTATCTGTAAAAAATTGTTTCATTGTCACCAAGTGAAAGTGTGTTTGGCCTTCCTGTTTCAACATCTCTTCCTCCACTTTTGGGCATTTTCAATATTACCAATCGTACGCTTCTGTAGAAAAAAAGAATATTTTTATTTTTTTGGTTATTTTAAATTGTTATAAAAAAAACCTTTACTTATGAACCAGTGGGAATAATCAATGCCAGATGGGCAAATGAGGTGCTCATTATGATTTAAAATGAGGTTTGTTTATAAAGGTAATAAACCTTGGACTATTTCTAGATTATGCACAATTTTGTCATCCTTGGAGATCTTTGATATAAACAAAAGATTTCTAGCAACATTTATCTATAATAAATTGATGCAGTGTAGATAAATTGATTAATATTCCATAGTTGCAAAAACTTTTGATTCATGATACTGTGATTTAATCATGTATTTAAAATTATTTTGATAAAAATCTAAAGAAAATCTAGGTAGTTTATGCATCCTTGTGCTTGATCTAACCAGTCCCTTCTTTAATATTAATGGGTAGACATACCTATTCTAGAAACCTCCCCCCACCAAAATAAAAACATAATTTTTAATGGAAACTGGTCAACTGCACTTCACATGCAGATTGTCACTCAACACAATTTTCTGAATATGCATGTACAGGTTATATTTTTATGCATCTTCGGTGATAGGAAAGTCACAGTTTTCCAAATCTGCCTATTTCTTAATTGGACTGTATGGCAAAAATTTTGTCTGTATTGAGACAAATTCTGTCCTCATGAAAATGTTCACTTCATAATTTTTCTACACCTGGTGTTCATATCGAATAAACTCACTTTTTCTTTCACAGATAATCTTTCCAATTTCCACCAAGGATATCATGCTTGTTTCTCTAATATTTTCATTTCAAAAATCCCTAGTTTTCAAACCAGCCTATAATTGACATTTGAGCTTTGTTACACTCCAAATATTAAAGACCCATACTTATAATATGTGTTCCTGTTAATTTACTTATATTTGGTCACACGATGGTAATGTCTCTTCTTACATTAACAAAAGTAATTAGTTTGGAGGTTAGTGAAATCTATGAAACATTAATCTGAAGACTAACACTAAATATATATTTTTAGATGATTTAAGTGCATATATTTGATTCATTTTAATTTAATATACACTAAAACCTTACAGATTTACTTTGTTTTTAAAAGGCTCTATATCTAAAGCTTAATAACAACACATTAAATTTTCTTTATTAATTTCTTCTTGTTACATTTATGTAACCCATTGTTTTTCCCTGTCCAGGTCTTTAGGAATTTTAATTTTGTTGTCATATAATGGACTTGATCTTTCAGCTTCATGGTATGAAATGATAAGATTCCTCGTTTTAAGTTACTATGCTGACAAGTAATGATAATTAATGATTGATATAAGTTATCCAGAAAAGCACAGCCATTGTGTCCTATCACATAAATTAGAAAAACACTCTTATAACTTACTAGATGCATGACCTTGGGCACATTACTTTAACTACCTGTGTGTGCATTTCCTCATTTCAAAGTACGGATGATAGTCCATATTCAGGAACAAAATCCGGAATCTGTAGGAGTTCAATAAACATTACTTTGACTAGAGTTGTTAAACCAGAAAACTAACTCGCCAATTTTTCTGGCTTCCATTCTATTTTTCTAAATCTTGCCCACAAGTATAATTTAGTGTTTTACTTGAGTCTCAATACATTATTTTTACTGTATTTCCTCATCAACTGATCTTGAAATCTAAAACCATATGGATTAAGAACACTGATTGTTGTTCAGGTACATAAGAACTGCTCTTGTAACTATGCATTCTAGAATCTTGTCCAGGATTGGTGACTTGACTTACAAAATAAATTAGTAAAATAAGTTTGATCCTTTACTAAGCTTGAAAAAGAAAATTCTGGAAAATTAAATATAGAGCACATATTACTCCAATACTCATAAAGAGAAATAATGTAAATTCCCCCAATTTTTTTACTTATTAACCTGAATCATAGTTAATTTTGATCTGCTCTGGCAGTAGAATCTTCTATGATGACAGAAATGTTCTATATCTGCTATCCAACATGGTAAGTAGTAGTATGGAGGCTGTTGAGCATTTGAGATTTGGGTAATATAACTAAGGGACTTATTTTTAAATTTTATTTATTTTTAATTAGTAAAATTTAAATTTATATAGCCATATGTAGATTATGGCCAGCACAGATCTACAAAGAGATTTACACATATACCAGACCAAAAAAAAAAAAAAAAAAAGTCTTCATCCACTTGATGAGTATTAGTATGGGAGCTCACTTTAACAAAGTTTTGTGTTTTTTCCCCATTTTTTAAAAAAATCCGTATTGCGGGGCGCCTGGGTGGCTCAGTCATTAAGTGTCTGCCTTCGGCTCAGGTCATGATCCCAGGGTCCTGGGATCGAGCCCCGCATCGGGCTCCCTGCTCAGCGGGAAGCCTGCTTCTCCCTCTCCCACTCCCCCTGCTTGTGTTCCCTCTCTTACTGTGTCTCTGTCAAATAAATAAATAAAATCTTAAAAAAAAAAAAAAAATTAAAAAAAAAAAAATCCGTATTGCTGTCCCCTTGATAAAAAAGAAAGAAGTTAAATAGAAACTATTTTTTTTTCCATTTTGCATTCATTCAGGGTTAAATGATCAGCCTAGAACAATAGGCCTTTTTGTGCTGTCAGTTTCTTCCTCTGAATATAAAGCTTAAAAAACAAAACCAAAATCTAATAAACAACAAAGCAACAATAAATGCTAAAAATAAGACCAGAACCAAAACAACAGATCGTTTTGAGATTTACATTTCCTTAAATTTTTTTAGAGATTGATGTCACTTTTTCATTCTTGGTTATGTTCCCTCCATACTTTAATATAATTTTCATATATTTGTCAATGAAAAATCACTTTTACGACCACCATATTTTCTTTTGTTATCTTCTCCTCTGCTTTATTCATAAACATAGCTAGAACTCTAAGAGCTTCTCATTCCTCTTCATGGGCTTTAGTTTCCTGCTTTGGACTTGCCCTATCACTTCTCTAATATTTTTAAACTATTTTCCAAAGTCTAGAATTCACATATCTAATTATTCTGCAGCTTCACCCTCCCGAAATATAACTCACTCTAAGGTGACTTGACAGGGCCAGTTCGTTTTAAAGAACACCAGCTCTCTCTTCTTCAGCCCTGTCTGGCTCTCAAGAAATGAGGTATCTATTCTGACATCTGAATTTATTCAGTCTAATGATAACAACAACCCCAATTTACTTTAATAAAGTCAAAGGAAATTTAACCTTGAAGGGATAAGAAGGATCACAGTGTAAGAGAATAATTTCTTCAATTGGCAAAATAGAAAAATGGCTAGAATTAGAATCTGAACAGCAGTGTTCTGGTTTCTTTTTCTCCCCACTTGGAGATTCAGTTATCAAAAAGAAAGTAAAGAGCTTATCATTTGAACTATCTTTTGGTGAATGAGTTGCAGCGAAGGTGTACGGATAGTGGAAATCATTATTACACTTTGCTCCTATCTCAGGTTTGAGAGCCTTTATGATTTATGGCAGAAAGACTTCATCTATTCCCTGCATTTGGCAAATAGGTCTGCAGTACGTTATCTATCAAAAACATCACTACTGTTCTTTCTTCTAGTGTTCTAATCTATATTCTCTTGATCATCTACTGCTCTTCTAAATAATAAGTATTGTGTTTTTGAGAATCAGCCGCCCCAGTATGTGCTCCTGCCAAAGCCACCTTGAGAACACATAATGCATTCCAATACAAGATTAATGACCATGAGTATTAGCAGATAGTATTACTTTGGCATGAATTAAATAATACACCCATTTATACAAGGCTTTCACAATTATATAAAAGCAACAGGAATTAACCTTTAAAAACCTTAAAAAGTGATTATTATCATGGTAGTTAAGAATGGAATAGTAACTTAAAGATATACATACATTTTCTCAGTGATGGTCCTATTTAAGATTTCACTATGCATTAAATTCCATTTTATCCCAACTTCTCAGTATGTGAATACCATGAAGCTTGGGTCATTGTTGAAAGTGGAGTTTGATGACTAAATTCCCTTGTATAAGGTACAATATTAACATAAATATTTCAAAATTCTATATTCATCATTGTATAGTGAGATTTCTTTGATTTTTGCTGCAAATCTTAATACTTTTTATGTAATAATCTGCGTTTGTGGGAAATTCTTAGGTTATATACATATGCAGAAACTGTTCTTCAACCATATATTTTTTACTTTTGCTTTGCTTTTTCTTAGTATTTCCCTAAGTGAGACCAAGAACACAGTAAAGAAACAAAAAGCAATCAATTAAAATTTTATTATATATATCCATGTATTCCTGAGGTTCTCTGAGTTAAACACTTAACTCAGAGAAAGGTACTTTGATTTTTTAAAGATTGCTGTGAATGTTATCAACAAAAATCAGAGGAAAGAAAAAGCTCCAAGCTGGTGTGATTATAACACACCATCAGTGAAAGTCAAGTTTCCCATCTTTGACTGCCAAAGGTGTAAATGAGCATCTGAGGCTAGTGCTAATTACAGCAATCTAAAGACAGAAACTGCTGTTCCTAAGTCAAGGAAGCAAAGTGAGATCCAACATTGATTTCCAAAGTGTGTAATTTTAGAACTCCTTCCTGTGATACTATGTGTTTGATCTTTCTAATGATGGTTCACATATAAATCACCCATCTAAAGCATTTCATTTAAAGCTCTTAAGTCACTTATAAATACCAATTTGTAAGTAATATGTATGTAAAGATATTTTTTAATTATTAATGTCCTTTGTTATGTTATCTGATGGTATAAGTTAACTGGATATTCAAAATAATTTCACTGATAGCTTTTCAAAAAATCAAAATACTGGGGCGCCTGGGTGGCTCAGATGGTTAAACGTCTGCCTTCGGCTCAGGTCATGATCTCAGGGTCCTGGGATCGAGTCCCACATCGGGCTCCCTGCTCGGCAGGGAGCCTGCTTCTCCCTCTGCCTTTCTCTCTCGCTCTGTCTCTCACGAATAAATAAATAAAATCTTTAAAAAAAAAAAAAAATCAAAATACTGAAAGGAGCTTACAATAAATTTGACAGTGATGTATTAAGTTTCAGATATGGATAATAGATTTGAATTTTGAGGGTAAGGAATTGGCATTGTTGAAGTATGTAAGCATAAGTGCCTCTTTCTTTCTTTCTTTTTTGTAATCTTCTGTCTCTTACAGGTAGAGGAAGCAGTATGCTGTAGTATTGAGTAAAACATGGGCTCATGGGGGCACCTGGGTGGCTCGGTCTGTTAAGCCTCTGACTCTTGGTTTCAGCTCAGGTCACGATCTCAGGTCATGATCTCAGGGTCTTGGGATCAAGCCCCATTTCAGGCTCCCTGCTCAGTGGGGAGTCTGCTTGTCTTACTCTCCTTTGTCCCCCCCCCCCCACCTTGCAGGCATGGGCTTTCTCTCTCTCTCTAAAATAAATAGATAAATCTTAAAAAAAAAAAATATGGGCTCATCAAAGGAACCAAGTTATTCATTCCTTTTGAGCCTCAAGTTTCTAAGCAATAAATAAAGACAAAGGTTTTTTTTTAATGAGATTGTTATGAGGATGAAATAAATTATTATATTACAATATTGAGGGAAAAATGCAGTAACAGTAAGAGAGTAATGTAATAATTCTTTGTTACTTTTATTGTACTATTTGAAACTTTGTTTTTCTGTTTTTTTTTAAGGATTTATTTATTTGAGAGAAAGAGAGAGAGCGAGAGAGCACACACAGTTGGGGGGGGAGTACGGGAAGAGGGAGAGAGAGAGAATCTCATGCAGACTCCCCACGGAGCACAGAGCTGGACCTCAAGACCCTGAGATCATGACCTGAACTGAAATCAAGAGCTTAAACCACTGAGCCACCCAGGTTCCCCTGGTTATTGAACCTTTGATAGCTCCTTCTATACTGACTCATTCTCCCCTCCTTAAAATCATGTTAACTTTTCCTATCTTAAAGCCATGTTCTATTGACCTAGAAGATGTCTCATCCTCTCTTTTTTTTTCTTTTACAAGCTTCTTAAAAAAATAATTTACAGTTTTTATCATCACCAATTTTAATAGGTTCTATACATTTTTACTTATAATTATGTGAATATAATTATATGTAACTAACATATAATTATGTATATTTATAAATATAGACTTAAAATATCTTTATTTTTTTGCCCTGATTCTCTTTCACTCAATTGTTTGAATATCTTTACAGATCAGCAAATTTAAAAATGTATTATTGTTTTTCATGGTCTCATAATTATAATGCCATAATTTCCCAGTACATTAATGAATATGCTACATTTTTTGTTTTTATTTACCCCCCCCCCCCGCCTCCACACATTGGAAAAGCAGTATGGTATAGTGCTTTGGGTCAGAAGCTCTAAATCTAGACTGTTAGAGTGCAAATATTGGCTCAGCTATTTAATAGTTGAGTAACCTTGGATAAATTGCTTATTTGTGATGAGCAGAACTTATTATTGGACACCATAATGAAAAACCATATTACTCCATACCGTTTTCAAACCTGAACCAGTTCTTCTGGAGGTAATAATTTAAAGGATAGGTCAATCCCCAAGAGGAAGGACTCTGAAATACCAATGCAAATGTATACAATACATGTATCGTATTTTCTATTAGTATACACTGAAAAAAAAGGAATATCCAGATTAGATATAGGGGGTTGGATATCAAGTTTAAACTGACACTGATATCAGGCAATTAAAAAAAATTATAGGGGCGCCTGGGTGGCTCAGTTGGTTAAGCGACTGCCTTCGGCTCAGGTCATGATCCTGGAGTCCCTGGATTGAGTCCCGCATTGGGCTCCCTGCTCGGCAGGGAGTCTGCTTCTCCCTCTGACCCTCCCCCCTCTCATGTGCTCTCTCTCATTCTCTCTCTCTCAAATAAATAAATAAAATCTTAAAAAAAAATTACAGCCCCTTGTGAGTATAGAAGTGATTGGAGACTGGGTCATAAATAAATCTTAAACTAATTTTGTCTTATAGGGGTTATTTTCCTTCTTTAGGAGTACATATTTGGCATGGATATTCTTACCAACTGGTAGACCCTCCCATAAATCCTTGATCTGAAGAGTAAAGAGCTATTGGGGTAAGAGAGGCTAAATGGAAGTGCTGAATCTATACTCCCCACATGGCCACTATAGTAAGTCAGAACCAGTGATATATCCCAAATGCATGCTAGGTATTTGTAACAATCTCAGACACTCAACAGACACAAGGATGATGGGATTCCATATTCCCTTTTAATTCACTGTTCTTACTACTGCAAAGGGCCTGGTAAATCATGGTGAATACTGATGAACAACTAAAGCAGATCAAGGAGCAGCTCCAGTCACAATTGTTGTAGACGTGATGGTAGCTTTATTTTAATAGATTACAGACCCTTTAGGTCTAATGTATGGATCTTTCTCTGGTGAATGTGTTCCTTATAATCTCCATCAGCAAAGAGGATCGAAAGCAGTTCATATTCACCTGGGATGAATAGTGGTATACGTATATACCATTTTGTTTTACCGTTACAATTTACCATTACAATACCATTACATTTTGCCAAGGAGTAAGTTATATCTCCTGTTTTCTGTCACAATATAGTTTAAAGGAATCTTAATTGTCTTGACATTTACCAAGAACATTACACTGGTCTAGTGCATTGATATCAGAAAATAGCAAGTACTCTGTATAATCTGGAGTGCTCATCAGGAGGTTTAGAGATACCATATTTTAGATAAAATTTTAGGTTCCCAAAGATCTGGACATTCTGAGATACTCCCTCCAAGGTAAAGAATGAATACCTTTCCTAACACCAGAAAAGAAAGACAGTTTCAGCTAGGTCTCTCAGGGTTTGGAATGTCAATTTCTACTATACTTAGAAATACAGCTCCAAAACATTAAGTGAATATGTTACTTTTCTATTGCCACTGTAACAAATTACCACAAAATTAGTGACTTAAAGCAACACAGACTTATCTTATGGTCCAAAATTATTCTCATAGGGTTAAAGTCAAGGTGTCAGCAGGGCTGATATCTTCTTCTTCTTCTTCTTCTTTTTTTTTTCTTTTAAAGATTTTATGTATTTTTGACACAGAGAGAGAGCACAAGCAGGGGGAACAGCAGAGAGAGAGGGAGAAGCAGACTCCCCGCTGAGCAGGGAGCCTGATGCGGGGCTTGATCCCAGGATCTGGAGATCATGACCTGAGCCGAAGGCAGACGCTGAACTGTCTGAGCCACCCAGGCGCCCCAGGGCTGATATCTTCTGAACCTTCTGAGAGGAGAATGTGCTTCCTTACTTTTTTCACCTTTCCATGACCACCTGCATTCCTTGGCTCCTGATGTATTCCTGGCATCACTCCAACATCCTGAATCCATTGTCATAACTTCCACTATTGACTTTGATCCTCCTGCCTCCTTCTTAGAAGACTCTATGGTCTTAGGGGCGCCTGGGTGGCTCAGTCGTTAAGCGTCTGCCTTTGGCTCAGGTCATGATCCCAGGGTCCTGGGATCGAGCCCCGCATCGGGCTCCCTGCTCAGCGGGAAGCCTGCTTCTCCCTCTCCCACTCCCCCTGCTTGTGTTCCCTCTCTCACTGTGTCTCTCTGTCAAATAAATAAAATCTTAAAAAAAAAAAAAAAAAAAAAAAAAAAAGACTCTATGGTCCTAGATACTCCAGAATAATCTTCCAATCTCAAGATCCTTAAGTTGAAGGATCTACAAGCTTCCTTTTGGTTTGTTATGTAACATAATTACAGGTTCTAGGGGTTAGGATGTGGACATCTTTGGGAGGACATGATTCACGCTACCAGTGTGTAACTCAGAGGACTTGCATTTTTGATGGACCCCAGAAAAAAAGAGCGTATTTAAAATGTACAGATTTCAGTACAAGCTGCTCTGTGATTTACGCCACGTGATTGAGCATCCCCTTGCCACACTGGTAAAGTTTTAGAAATCTGATAATTGGAGGCATGAGAGGTTATCCTCTGTGAAATAAAAGGCAAGTTACTATACCTACCACCCACTATCAGTAAAATTCATGGTAATTATTGGGCCTCTCAGAATTTTGGAAACAGCATTTACCCAACTGTAATACCTCTCAGACTTATTTATTGAATAACTCAGAAGCATCCAGATTGAAGGGTAGCCCTGAGCAGAGATTTCTGAACAAATTCTTAGCATTACAAAACAAGGCCATGCTCTCTCCATCAAACTATTTGAAAATACATTCCTAGTATACTACTGAAACCTACATGACATTGAGGATCTGAAACAAGCATTGATGTGCCCAGAGCTCCCCGTCCTTAACTGGTTGTTATCAAGTCTATGAAACATAAGACTGGGTAGGTGGGGAAGAAATCTACCACATGATAGGAGAGGCATATTTTCAATTCAGGTCCAGATGGTTCAGATGGCATGAATAAATCACTTGTACAGATGGCACTGATGATTATGTCACCTATGTCTGTTGCACTGATACCCTTTAATTTATACCTATTTTCTCCCCAGGAATCCCCAATAGCTAATTAAAAGAAGACAAAAACACAGGTTTCATTCAAAGATGGATCCAAATAATCTATAGTGTCCTGGCTGAATATGTAATGGCTGCCACATTATAAACCCACTTAGAGTGGCCTTGAAAATGAAGGGAGGGGGAATCGGAGGGGGAGATGAACCATCAGAGACGATGGACTCTGAAAAACAAACTGAGGGTTCTAGAGGGGAGGGGGGTGGGAGGATGGGTTAGCTGGGTGATGGGTATTAAAGAGGGCACGTTCTGCATGGAGCACTGGGTGTTATATGCAAACAATGAATCATGGAACACTACATCAAAAACTAATGATGTAATGCATGGTGATTAACATAACATAATTAAAAAAAAACAAAAACAAAAAACCAAAAAAAAAAAAAAAAAGAAGAGTTAAAGAAAATTTATTCAGTGGAGAGAGCTGTGAGTGTGCACTAGGGTATTCACTTTGTACGGATATAAGGGTCCTGAGTTATAGAAATACACATGCTTCCCAAACAGTAATGGATGAACCGAATAGTTGTTCAGGAATCTTAAGAAAACAGCATTAGAAGATCACAGAAAATGAGTTAGAGGAGAATCCTGAAGAAAAGGGCACTAAATATGTAAATTTATGAAGAAGCTGACATTCTGATAGAGAGACTAAATTGAATAAGGTAAACTGGTCTCATTCCTGGTGATCTTCCTGGGCCTAATTTTACATCTGAATAAACATCTCTACAAGTGGGCTAAAAGAACCTGTATTTTAAAATTTCTATATTAACGAATAGTCAGCTAACATGTGGCTAAATGTTTGAGAACCTCTGCCTTATATCATGCAATTTGTTGAGCAGTTCTTATCCTAATTGCCCTCTTCACAATAAGCTTTAATTGTAGATTTTTGTAGGGCTTTCATTTCTTAACTATGATGGTGAGAACTGTTAGCAGTACACTAGATGTTGTTTGATAAGAGAAAGTAAGTTGGGAGTATTAGCACTTAATTTGAGAAATGTACCTCTGTTAATATAATGGGACATGAATGCATTGTTTTAACAGTTTTATTAATTATAATTTATGTAGCAAAATGTTTCCATTTACTGTACAATTCAATGGCTTTTTAGGATATTCACAAAGTTGTGCAACCATTACCACAATCTAATTTTAGAATATTCTGATCACCCCAGACACAACTTAGCCAAGAGATAAAAGTTATATTAGTGAAAAATCATGTTGTGAGTGTATGGCCCCTTGAGACGGTCACATAATCACTGTGGTATTCTTCCCAATAATGCATCTGATGTAGTCATCAGAAGACATTGGAAAAATCCAAATTGGGATATTCTACAAAATAACTGGCCAGTTACTCTGCAAAATTGTCTAAGATGAAATACAAGGAAAGGCTGAAGAACTGTCATAGATTGGAGGGCATCTAAATTCAGTGGAGGAGCCTAGATTATACCCTGAGACAGAGAGAAAAAGGAAATTAGTGGAAAAATGCATAAAATCTGACTTAGTTCTGTACTTTAGTTGATAATATTGTACTAAGATTAATTTCTTAGATTTGTTATATGTTCTGTGCTTGTGCAAGACATGTCTTGTTATTGTTGACACAAAAGGAAGGTGAATGAAACTTTAAGATTCACATACCATAAAATTAAACCATTTAAAGTGTGCAATGTGTGAGGTTTCTAATTTTACCACATTCTTGTCAATACTTGTTACTGCTTTCTTTTTTATTTTAGCGATCCTAGAGAGTGTGCATTTCATTGCGATTGGGATTTCTGTTCCCCTAATGACCAATGATATCGGGCATTTCCTCATATGCTTATTGGCCAGTTGCACATCTTCTTTGGAGAAATGTCTATTAAAATGCTTCTCCCATTTTTTAATTGGGAGTTATTTAATGTCCTCTGGATATTAATCCCTTATCTGATATGTAATTTGCAAACATTTCCTTCTATTCTCTGGTCATCTCTTTCATTTTCTTGATGGTGTCTATTGAATCGCAAAAGGTGTTAATGTTAATGAAGTATATTGTTTTCATGTGCTGCTTGTGGTTTTGGTGTTGAATCCACATAACCATTGTCTAATCCAAGTTCATGAAGGTTTATTCCTATGTTTTCTTCTAAATTTTTTATAGTTTTAAATTTACATCTATCATCCATTTGGGGTTAATATTTTTGTATGATGTGAGGTAGAAATTTAATTCATTCTTTTGCATGTAGATATTCAGTTGTCCTGGCACCATTTGTTGACAACATTCTCTTTGTCCATTGAATTATCTTGGTATCTAAACTTGAAAGACTGTATATGTAAGAGTTTATTTCTGGACTCTCAATTTTATTCTATTGATCTATATGTCTATAATACCAGTACCACACTACCTTAATTACTGTAGTTTTATATTCATTTTAAAATTCATTCAACTTCATTCATATTTTTTTTCAAGATTATTTTGACTATTGTAAATCCCTTGCCCTTTACTTTGAATTTTAGGATCAGGTTGTCAATTTAATCAAGGAAAAAAAAAATGAGCAAAGATTTTGATTGTGATTGCATTGAATCTGTAGGTCAATATGGGGAGTGATATTGAGTCTTATGGTATATGAACATGAGTTATCTTCCCATTAGCTATCCTTTAATTGCTTTCCATAGTGCTTTGTGATTTTAGTGTACAAGTTGCACTTCTTTTTTTAAATTATTATAAATGGACTTGTTTCCTTAATTTTATTTTTGGATTGTACATTGCTAGTATATAAAAAATATATGGATTTTTATATATTCATCTTGTACTCTGCCATGCTGCTGAACTTGTTAATCTGTTATAATAATTTTTAGTGGATTCCTTAAAATTTTCTATATACAACAAGATGTCTTCTGAAATAAAAGTCTTCTTTCTTTCCAATATTAATACCATTAATTTGTTTTTCTTGCCTAATTACCCTTGCTAGTGTATTCAGTATACTCCAGTGTTGAATAGAAATGATGAAAGTGTGTTTCTTTGTCTTATTCCTCATCTTAGGAAGAAAATATTGAGTCTCACTATTAAATATAATGTTAATTGTGGCTTTCATATAGATTCCCTTCATCAAGTTGAGGAAATTTCCTTCTATTACTAGTTTGTTTAATATTTTTATCATGAAAGGACTTTTTGTTTTGTCAAATATATTTTCTGTGTCTATTTACATGATCATGTAGTTTTTGTCTTTTATTATGTTAATATGGTATATTGCATTAATTGATTTTTGGATGTGAAAACAACCTTGCATTTCTGGAATGAATCCTACTTGGTCATGGAGTATATTATTTTTTAAGACATTGGCTTCAGTTTGCTAGCATTTTGTTAAGGATTTTTGCATCTGTATTCATAATGATTATCTTTCTATAGTTTTATTTTCTTATGCTGTCCTTTCTGATTTTGGTATCAGGGTAATACTGGTCTTATCACAAGAGTTAAGAAATATCTCCTAGTTTTGAAAGAGTTTAGGAACGATTGGTCTTAATTCTTTAAATATATTTTGCCAAGCATTTGTAAAACCATCTGAGCCTGGCTTTTTTGAGAGAAATTAATTACTGAGTCTACCTCTTTAATTGCTCTAGGTATATTCAGATTTCCTAGTTTTTCTTAAGTTAATTTTAGCAGTTTTGGTAAATAGAATGTTCATGTTCTAATCCCTGGGATCTAGCAAAAGAGAATCACAGATATAATTAAGTTGAAAATGTTGAGATGGGGAGATTTTCCCAGGATTATCCAAGTAGTAAATACCCAAGTTAATTATAAGGGTCTTTATTAGGGAAAGGAGACAAGAGAATCAGATAAAGAGACATGATGGTGGAAAAAGGAATCATAGGGAAAGACTGGAAGATGTTATACAGCTAGCTTTAAAGATGAAGGATAGGGAACTGAGCCAAAAAATACAGGCAGCTTGTAGAACCTGGAAAAGGGGAGATGGATTTTCCTTGAGAACTCCAGAAGCAGCGTACCTCACATGTTGCATTTCCATCTTACTCATTTCAAGTCAGATCTCATTTCCCTTGTGTTTCTTCTTTGTACCTGGGGTCATTTAGGGATGTGATAATTTCTACATATTTTTGAATTTCCCGAATTTCTTTCTGTTATTGATTTCTAACTTACCTACATTGTAGTAGGAAAACAGTACCTTTGCATCTATTAGCATGGTAATTATTGAGATTAATTTCTCCTTGTTTCTCAGGTTTGCTAGGTTTCCTTGTTTTTGCTTATTGTTTTTATTGTTGTTGTTAATTGTGGGCTGTCTCTGTGCCAGTGATCAGCCTGAGTTGTAAACTTAGGATCTTCTCAGCTATTTTCTGAGCCTGTATCTGATAAGAGGGCTAAAGGCAAGCTGAGGGCAAAACGCAAGTTGACATCCCACAAACATCTGCCCCAAGGTGGGTTATATATAACATTCCTCAGACACTCAGGACTGCCTAAGAACAAAGGCGGGGGAGAAACAAATGGTCCACTAATAAAGATCACAGTCATGCAGGACATTAAAATCCACTGTAGTTTGTAACTGTCTTAATGATTTACAAGAAAAACACAATCTTAATAATAGCCTGAACTCTAGGAACCTATAGACTCAATTTCCAATAACCCTAACACCACCTTCACCTCCACAGGATAAAATCAATCACTCCTTACAATCACAATGCAGCTGCCCACAGGTCCTGTCCCTGTGTTATGTAAAAACACCTTTATGCACCATAAAACATCTCGAGTTCTTTCTTGACCATTGCACTAGACAATCCCGCATCACTCCTTTTCCTGGGTATGCATGGTGACTTTCAAATTTCTCCCATATGTGAACTTGCTTTGAATGTCCTAATTGTTAGTGTCTGATTCCCAAAAGTGGGGGGTAGGGAAGAGAGAAATGAAGGGGGGAGAAAAAGGTAACTCCTCTTTAAAACCTCTGGATGTCACTTCAGCGTGGGGAGGGGCTTGAAACAGTAGAGGAAATGCAACAACAATGGCTGCCAGCCCCTTAGTCTATGTCTGAGATGAGAAGCAGCATCAACAATCAGAGCACAGATCCCCGATATTGGAGGTCAGGTCCTTTTTGCTCCCGGTGGCTCTCACAATGCAATCTTTGTGCAAGCTGCTCCAGGAACAAGGGCATAGTTACCTGCCACAGGGCTGAGGTGTAGGGAATGGATAGCCATTGCCAAACTGAGAGTCAAAATTGACTAAAATTAACCTCAGTTTACCTTCTAAGCCTTCTCTTGGAAGTTCAGACCTTTAATAGACTCCAGAGTTCCAAAATAGTTACATCAGACAGATTCTGCTAGTGCAATTATTGTTCTGTAGCGCAGTTGTTGGGGCGACAGATTCTTTGTAATTTCTGCTCTGCCATCTTTCCAGAATTTTAAAGTCTTTATCTTTTAAAAATCGGCAACAGAATTAATTTGCCTAGGAATCTACATTTGTGATCTTAGTACTATTCACACCCAGAAGAACATTTAAAACAGATCAGGGAAATAAAAATTTCCTATATATATATATTTTTTTAAGTATGCTTCATGCCCAGCATGGACCCCAGTGCAGGGCCTGAACTCAGGACCCTAAGATTAAAACCCGAGCTGAGATCAAGAGTCGGTCACCCAACCGACTGAGTCATCCAGGCACCCCAAAGACTTCATTTTTTTGTTTTTTTTTAAGATTTTATTCATTTGACAGAGAGAGATAGTGAGAGAGGGAACACAAGCACAGGGAGCTGGAGAGGGAGAAGCAGGCTCCCCAGCTCCATGTGGGGCTCGATCCCAGGACTCTGGGATCATGACCTGAGCCGAAGGCAGACGCTTAACGACTGAGCCACCCAGGTGCCCCAAGACTTCATTCTTTGAATTAAGGTTGAACCTTATTGCTAATCTTACCACTGAAGATTTTTTTTTTTACCTACAGACTTTAATTTGTTTAGAAGCCAGAAGTTTCCTTCCTCTTTATTTTTCCCAGAACTCAAGTCCCTTCCTCCTCCTTTCCTTGCTGGTTGATTTGCTTAGAATTTGTTCTCTCTAGTTCTGACTGATGTTTATGGAAACTTTTCAATTTATCTGAAAAAATTGCCCCAGGTTATCCCAGCTGTTCCTGATGGGCTTTACATTCTATTCCTTACGCGTTGGAGTAACACACTGGATGGGTGGGAATGTGATTGACTCTTGACTTAGTGACAGGGTTGGTGAAAGATTATCTCAAAGTGATTTGAATGTTTTGAAACCAGGATTATATCTACAAGTTGGCACTGCTTCTACTTTTTTTTTTTTTTATTGTTTTTAAGAAACAGTTATTGCTTAAAAAGTGTTCCAGCAATTATCCATTCATTCATTCACACACACACACAAAAATTATGAAAGAAATACCATGTGTGGGACACATTTTGGAGGAAACAGAAATAAGTCCTGCCTAATTTTTGCTTTTGGACTGATCATTCAAATTTCTTTCTCATTTCTGGATTATGCTTAGAGACTTGATGTCAACTGAAATATGGGACTATCAATGCAATGTGTGTGTATGCATTTAGTTATTGCAGTTATTTAGCAGTCGCTTGTTCCCTTAAAGATTCTTACAAGCTCTAACAATGGGTAACAACATGCTTTTGGAACAAAATAAAGGTCTGGCTCATTGGATTTAGGGCAGTCATGAAAGTGGAAATAATCTTCCTACTGTTGTAGACTTCTAATTCAATAAATTAGAAGTTATTTCTTCTAAAAACTTTACTAGCAAACAGGGTACAGTACTTTCAGGTAGTGACTTTTTAATAACCTGTACTTTGAATGTATATTTATAGTATAAAATGGTACTTATAGGCTGTTAGGATGATTTCCAGTTATAATATTTTTTTCTTACATACAAAACATGTCAGTGCAGGCAGAAAAGGAACAAGTTATAAAGAAATTGTCTTAAAAGTAACCAAAATTATAAATTATAGTTCTATTTATCCTTCATTCATCTAAGAAATTTATCAAAAGCCTACTATTTATGAACCTTTCTTCTGTGCCAAGAAAAAAATAGGAAAGGCAAGGATAGAAGCTATATCTTAGCTATTTAAAATTACAATGCACTAGGATTGATAAAAGAGGTAAATACACTAAGAATGCAAAGGAAAGCCAGTTAAAAATAAATGCCATAAATATGGTTCAGACAGTAATTGTTAAAAGAATTCAAATGAAGATAAGGCCCTTAACTGTCATCAATTTATCCAAATCTATTATTTTATTCCCAGTCCTTAATTAGGACACTTTTTTGTAACTCATCCCATTTTTCTTAACAAAGTTAAAAAAATAACTTCTTCCTAGGACTTATTCAGGGCAGCTTGATGTCAAAAATCTATGTAAATGAATTTTCTCATCTGTCAAGTGCTTCCTTCCTTTAGATAAAGAGTTTTTTTTTTTCTCTTGAATGTTCCCATTTTAATCAAAGTAAAGCTTTGAATTGCCATCTATAGTTCCATTTCTCTTCTTGATCTTTTTTCTCCACTCATGGAAACAACTCAGCTTTTAATTATACAGTTCATTTTATACAAACCGAATTAGCTCTTTGAATGTGTTTCTAGATGAGAAATGATGATAACTGATGAACCCTTGCCCTCATTAGCTTTTAAATATTTCCTTCAACTTTTTATTTATTACAAAAAGAATGAAATATGCATTTCGTGATCCCTTAGTATGCTAGATGCTCAGTATGTTTTTTATTTTATCAATATTCTCTTGATTTTTATGGAGTAATAAAATATTTAATTTTTAGTTTAAACTACTAACTTTTAAAAACATGGAGTTATGTTTTATTTTTATTTTTATTTTTTTTATTTTTTTAAAGATTTTATTTATTTATTTGAGAGAGAGAATGAGAGACAGAGAGCATAAGAGGGAGGAGGGTCAGAGGGAGAAGCAGACTCCCTGCCGAGCAGGGAGCCCGATGCGGGACTCGATCCAGGGACTCCAGGATCATGACCTGAGCCGAAGGCAGTCGCTTAACCAACTGAGCCACCCAGGCGCCCTGGAGTTATGTTTTAAAGAACAAAATAAAGTAGTTTCTCATCTCATTTCTACATTTTTCAGATATCTAGCCAAATTATGCTAATTTTTTTTCTAAATGAGGATATATTTAGCACATAAATTAGCACTGTTTAAAAATTCCCCCAATGGATTCAACAGCTGAAGCTGTTAATCAAAGGAGGTTTTTTGTTTTTGTTTTTGTTTTTCTATACAACATTTAGGTTAGTATCAAGTAGAATGATTTCAGGTACACTTCACATAATTGGTTCTTGGGATAAATATGGTGAAGTAAGGAAAATGACATCTGTCAAACACTGACCACATGCCACATATTGTTGTCATCATTTATTGGTTAAGATGGCTTTGTTTGTGAATCATAGCAAATCTTAATTCTATATACACTGAAGAAAAAATTATTACCTCCATAACAAAAGGTTTAGCGTTATGTGGTTCCAGCCAATGGTTAATTAGATGATCAATGATAAATGGAAGAATCTCAGCCTCTCTCTGCCATTTTTAGTTTGATTTTATCTGTAGGCTCATAGCAAGATGGCTGTAGTATCCACAGGCAATTATATCCAGAAATTTAAACATATCTGGAAACACAATTCATAGAGATTCACTTTTAGGAGAGAAGAAACTTTCTCATAACTCCTCTGCATATTGACCTTCGTATTTGCTGCCCAAATTGGGTCATATGCTTAGTTAGGCCTACACTAGTCACTGGCAAGCAAAATGAAGATACCGTGATTGGATCATACCAATTAGAAATTACCCTTAATTCTGGAATAAGGATTCACTCCCTCAAAGCACATTTCTTTGTGGAGGAGTGTGGATATCTTATACAGTATTGGGCTTCAATGAAAGGAGGAATAACATGTAAATGACATAGGTACAGTAATAGATGTGTGCTGTAGTAATTTATAATACCATAAATTTCTTCATCCAATCTTCCTTTGAGTTCTAAAATGTAGCTTGTTCACAATATAGAAACTGAGACTTGAAAGATATAATTTTCCCCAAGTAATGAAGCTATAAAATAATCAGAAAGGGATTAGACTTTGTTCAACTCCAGAGCTAATCCCAGGTAAAATTCAAAAATTTGTGAAGTTTTTCTGCTTTTTCCAGCTCTTCTTTTCTAAAATCATTGACCAGTTACATCTTTAGGGAGGAGATTTTTCTCTTTTATGCTAAAGCAAATCAAACAAATGACCCTGTATTTTTTTAGATTCAGTTTGTATTCAGAATGTTTATAGGAGAAACAAAAACTCTAGCACCTTAAGTTGTATTGGCAAAGGAATAAAAAATTGATGAAGATAAAATTTTGTTATCTACTCACTGATAATTTAAGAGTGCTCCAGGGATGAGAGGATTAATATCATGCCTAAGTCAAAATAATTAAACCTAGAAAATAATCAAGGATCAGGCTTGCTGAGTCTTTCAAATTGAAAAAGACCTGCCAGGACTGATCTTTTCTATTTGGGAGTTTAAATATGTTGGATCTAATTACAAGCAAAGGCAGGATACAAAGACTGAGGATGAAAGCAATTTAGAGAAGGTGTTTTCTTCTGTAAATGTCAAACCCCAGGAAAGTATAAGAAACATAGTATGAAGCGAGGCCTTTGCTAAGGCATTAAATCAAACATATAACCAAGGATCACATGCGAGATGGAACAGATTGAGGTGGTAAGCATTCATGTTTATTATTTTGAAAATAAGCAGGAGACTGGGGTGTTTGTGTATTTGTGTGTGTGTGTGTGTGTGTGCGTGTGCGTGTGCGTGTGCGTGTGTGTGTGTGTGTGTGTGTGTGTTAAATAGAGAACAATGTAAGAGCCTTCCAAACCCTTATCATCCAAACTATAACTTCAAACTTTAAGTAAGACTTCTTATCTGCCTTATCTCTTTTCCTTGCCCCGAAGTCTCTGACTGGAGGACATAGGAGGAAGAAGTAGAAAAAGAAGAAAAAAAAAAAAACAGACTAGATCCATCTTTTCCAATCCCAGGCTTCTAAGCCTAGTTAAGGGTGAAAAAGAGGTTGGAACTTGTTTTACATTATCTTAAATTCTTTCATGCCTAAAAAAGAGACGTTGTTAATTCCGTAAAGTGAAAATAAATGTTATTTGGTTTGGTAGAGATGGCATTAAGGAGAGGAAAAATGAAATAACTACTGTTACAGGAGAAATAAAGCTATGCCATGATACCATCTCACTGTATCCAGCTCATTCAATAAGATGCTTACAGGTACAATGTCTGGCTTTAATGAAAAATGTTGGTTAAATAATGGAAAGAGATTCTTCAAATCAAAGCAGGGTTTTATTTATGTAGGCACAATTTGAGGCTGTTTATCATGTCTACAGAACAATTTATCAGATAAACACTAATACCTAATAAAATCTGATGTTAGAGACAGTTTATATTAGAATAAACGAGGTAACAAATTTCGAATGTTGACACAAAATTTTCAGGTGAATTTCACCAATTTTAGCTTGTTATTTTCTTCTCCTCTTCCTTTGCTTTCTCTTCTTCTGGATCTCCTGCATCTTGTTGCTGTTTTTCCTTCTCCTGCTTTTTCTGATTTTCTGGGGAAAAAAGACCTAAGTTCTGAATCTGTGTTTGAAGGCAACTTGGTTACTTTAGGGACATGTTCAAAGGCCTAGTCATCAGCACCAGTTACAGCTTACATGAGAGGCCTCAGAGACCAAAACATCTTAGAAGCTAATTTGGAATTTTTTTTTCTCATGTCACAGTTTTTTTTTTTTTTTAATTTTTTTATTGTTATGTTAATCCCCATACATTACATCATTAGTTTTAGATATAGTGTTCCATGATTCATTGTTTGTGCATAACACCCAGTGCTCCATGCAGAACGTGCCCTCCTCAATACCCATCACCAGGCTAACCAATCCTCCCAACCCCCTCCCCTCTAGAACCCTCAGTTTGTTTTTCAGAGTCCATCGTCTCTCATGGTTCTTCTCCCCCTCCGATTTCCCCCCCTTCATTCTTCCCCTCCTGCTACATTCTTTTCTTCTTTTTTTCTTTCTTAACATATATTGCATTATTTGTTTCATAGGTACAGATCTGAGCTTCAACAGTCTTGCACAATTCACAGCGCTTATCAGAGCACATACCCTCCCCAGTGTCCATCACCCAGTCACCCCATCCCTCCCACCCCACCCCCCACTCCAGCAACCCTCAGTTTGTTTCCTGAGATTAAGAATTCCTCATATCAGTGAGGTCATATGATACATGTCTTTCTCTGTTTGACTTATTTCGCTCAGCATAATACCCTCCAGTTCCATCCACGTCGTTGCAAATGGCAAGATCTCATTCCTTTTGATGGCTGCATAATATTCCATTGTGTATATATACCACATCTTCTTTATCCATTCATCTGTTGATGGACATCTTGGCTCTTTCCACAGTTTGGCTATTGTGGACATTGCTGCTATAAACGTCGGGGTGCACGTACCCTTTCGGGTCCCTACTTTTGTATCTTTGGGGTAAATACCCAGTAGTGCAATTGCTGGATCATATGGTAGCTCTATTTTCAACTTTTTGAGGAACCTCCATACTGTTTTCCAGAGTGGCTGCACCAGCTTGCATTCCCACCAACAGTGTAGGAGGGTTCCCCTTTCTCCGCATCCCCGCCAACATCTGTCGTTTCCTGACTTGTTAATTTTAGCCATTCTGACTGGTGTGAGGTGGTATCTCATTGAGGTTTTGATTTGGATTTCCCTGATGCGGAGCGATATTGAACACTTTTTCATGTGTCTGTTGGCCATTTGGATGTCTTCTTTGGAAAAATGTCTGTTCATGTCTTCTGCCCATTTCTTGATTGGATTCTTTGTTCTTTTGGTGTTGAGTTTGATGAGTTCTTTATAGATTTTGGATACTAGCCCTTTATCTGATATGTCATTTGCAAATATCTTCTCCCATTCTGTCAGTTGTCTTTTGGTTTTGTTGACTGTTTCCTTTGCTTTGCAAAAGCTTTTTATCTTGATGAAGTCCCAATAGTTCATTTTTGCCCTTGCTTCCCTTGCCTTTGGCGATGTTTCTAGGAAGAAGTTGCTGCGGCTGAGGTCGAAGAGGTTGCTGCCTGTGTTCTCCTTTAGGATTTTGATGGACTCCTGTCTCACATTGAGGTCTTTCAACCATTTGGAGTCTATTTTTGTGTGCGGTGTAAGGAAATGGTCCAGTTTCATTCTTCTGCATGTGGCTGTCCAATTTTCCCAATACCATTTGTTGAAGAGACTGTCTTTTTTCCATTGGACATTCTTTCCTGCTTTGTCAAAGATGAGTTGACCATAGAGTTGAGGGTCCATTTCTGGGCTCTCTATTCTGTTCCATTGATCTATGTGTCTGTTTTTGTGCCAGTACCATACTGTCTTCATGATGACAGCTTTGTAGTAGAGCTGGAAGTCCGGAATTGTGATGCCGCCAGCTTTGCTTTTCTTTTTCAACATTCCTCTGGCTATGCGGGGTCTTTTCTGGTTCCATACAAATTTTAGGATTATTTGTTCCATTTCTTTGAAGAAAGTGGATGGTATTTTGATAGGGATTGCATTGAATGTGTAGATTGCTCTAGGTAGGATTGACATCTTCACAATATTTGTTCTTCCAATCCATGAGCATGGAACGTTTTTCCATTTCTTTGTGTCTTCCTCAATTTCTTTCATGAGTATTTTATAGTTTTCTGAGTACAGATCCTTTGCCTCTTTGGTTAGATTTATTCCTAGGTATCTTATGGTTTTGGGTGCAATTGTAAATGGGATCGACTCCTTCATTTCTCTTTCTTCTGACTTCTTGTTGGTGTATAGGAATGCCACTGACTTCTGTGCATTGATTTTATATCCTGCCACTTGACTGAATTCCTGTATGAGTTCTAGCAGTTTTGGGGTGGAGTCTTTGGGATTTTCCACATAAAGTATCATATCATCTGCAAAGAGTGAGAGTTTGACTTCTTCTTTGCCGATTTGGATGCCTTTTATTTCTTTTTGTTGTCTGATTGCTGTGGCTAGGACTTCCAATACTATGTTGAATAGCAGTGGTGATAGTGGACATCCCTGCCGCGTTCCTGACCTTAGGGGGAAAGCTCTCAGTTTTTCTCCATTGAGAATGATATTCGCTGTAGGTTTTTCATAGATGGCTTTTATGATATTGAGGTATGTACCCTCTATCCCTATACTCTGAAGAGTTTTGATCAAGAAAGGATGCTGTACTTTGTCAAATGCTTTTTCTGCATCTATTGAGAGGATCATATGATTCTTGTTCTTTCTTTTGTTAATGTATTGTATCACGTTGATTGATTTGCGGATGTTGAACCGACCTTGCAGCCCAGGGATAAATCCCACTTGGTCATGGTGAATAATCCTTTTAATGTACTGTTGGATCCTATTGGCTAGTATTTTGGTGAGAATTTTTGCATCCATGTTCATCAGGGATATTGGTCTGTAATTCTCCTTTTTGGTGGGGTCTTTGTCTGGTTTTGGGATCAAGGTAATGCTGGCCTCATAAAATGAGTTTGGAAGTTTTCCTTCCATTTCCTCATGTCACAGTTTTATATCATCTAATTTTATATTATGTTTTGAGGGAATTTTTTTTTTTTTTTTTTACGGTAAGATTTTGAACAAAATTCATTGTGTCTGCCAGACTCCAGGGCTTTTTTTTTTTTTTAAGTTTCTCCCCCTGAAAGAACATAGAGTAGTTAGGGTTATCATGTATACAAATAAACCCAATAATGTCATTGTTTTAATAATATATATATCTGTTAGCATATTTTTGCACTTAATACCAAATTCACATTCATTACCCCGTCCTAGAAGCCCAGTGAGACCTAGCCTCTTCCTGGTTCGCCAGCCTCATCAGACCTGCCTGTATACCTTCCTTGGTAACTGGGCTACATGTATAGACACTGGGCATCTCAAAAGGCTCTAGAAGACATCAATATGCAAATCTTGTTCTTGCCTTGGAGATTTTATGCATGTTGTTCCATCTGCTTGGAACATTTTTTTTCCCACACTGTTTACATTTGCTCTAGGAATACTGTTCTTGGCATTCATGGAATGTGGCACAATTTGTAATTATGTGTACTGTGTATTTGCTTACAGGTCTATCTCATTACATAAGATCAAACTTGTTTAATCATACAGAGAAAAAAATGGACCCACTATCTGTGAAGATTTATATATTTACATATATATTTATATATTTGTACAGGCACCAGAATTCTAGCGTGTGTGTGTGTGTGTGTGTGTATACACTTACCTTCTGAAACATAAACAAAAATAGGCTTACAAAAGGATAATAAAAAATGTATGCAAACCAAAGTTCTAATACTTTCTTCCATCCCAGTAAATTGTGTTATCCTCTGGGCAAACTCTTCCCAATTGGGAGGAGTCTGCCCTCATTGCAAGCAGACTCATTTCTGCTTACTTATTACTGTATTCTCAGTGCCTCTGTTTTACATAAAGTAAGAACTCAGTAAGTGATTGTTGAATACATGCATGAATAAATAAATCAATGACTCTTTATGCCAAAGCATAGCAATAAGAAGGGAGAAAAAAGGTGAGATACTATAAAACTTCTAAAATTAAGATAAATGTTTGTTAGCTTTAATATTTCTATCAGTTCATTTTGTGATGTTTTAGTTAGATTTCCATCTTTGGTCTATAAACAGCAGATGTCAGGGGTAGAATGCTAGTCTTATGAGAAAGTAAATATTCACTTCACAAAAGCCCTTGGAGTTAAAAGGAAATGCTTGTTTTAGAAGTTGGTCTCCTCATCAAACAAATCATTGAGGGGCAATGGAAAAAAAAAAAAAAACAGAGGCCAGGTTAATTCAAACAAAATCCATTAAGTAAAATGTGTTTGATTGATAAGCTTTATTTTTTTTGTCTCTTAAATATTTTATTTTATTTAGTTTTTTTTATTTTATGATGTTATGTTAATCACCATACATTACATCATTAGTTTTTGATGTAGTGTTCCATGGTTCATTGTTTGCAATAAACTTTATTTTTATTTTTTATTTTTATTTTTTAAAGATTTTATTTATTTATTTGAGAGAGAGGATGAGAGGAGAGAGAGAGCACATGAGAGGGGGGAAGGTAAGAGGGAGAAGCAGATTCCCTGCTGAGCAGAGAGCCAAGTGTGGGGCTTGATCCCAGGACTCTGATATCATGACCTGAGCCGAAGGCTGTCACTTAACCAACTGAGCCACCCAGGCGCCCCCAATAAACTTTATTTTTAAAGCATTATCGAAATCACAGGAAAATGGAGTGGAAAGTATAGAGTTCCCATATACGCCCTGTCCTCATACAAGCACAACTCCCCCAGTACTAACATCTCTCACTACAGTGGTGCATTCGTTACAATCCATGAACCTACACTGACACACCGTTATCACTCAAAGCCCATAGTTTACATTAAGGTTCACTCATGATGTCGTACATCCCAAGGTTTAGATAAATGTATGATATGTAATCAGAATTATAGTAACAGAAGAGTTTCACTGCCCTAAAAATTCTCTGTACTCCAATAATTCATCCCTCTCTCCCTGCTAACCCTTAGTAACTTATCTTTTTACTGTCTCCACAATTTTGTCTTTTCCAGAATGTTATTAGTTGGAATCATACAGTATGGCTTATTTTACTCAGTAATATGCATTTAAGTTTCCTCCATGTCTTTTCATGACTTGGAAGCTCATTTCTTTTTAGTTCTGAATTATATTCCACTGTATTCCATTGCCTGAACGTACCACAGTTTATTTATCTATCTGTCTGTGAAGTGCATTGTAGTTACTTCCAACTGTGGGCAACTATAAATAAAACTCTTATAAACATCCATGTGCAGGTTTTTGTGTGGACCTAAGTGTTCCATTTTGAGTAAATACCAAGGAGTGTGACTGTTGCATTTTGTGGTGAGAATATATTTAGTTTCAAGAAGTCACCAAACTGTCTTCCAAAGTAGCTGTACCATTTTGTAGTCCCACTAGCGATGAACGAGAGTTCCTGTTGCTTCTCATCTTTGTCAGCATTTGGTGTTGTTAGTGTTTTGGATTTTGACCATTCTAATACTGTAGTGATATCTCACTTTTGTTTTAACTTGCAATGCAAGAATGACATGTGACATTAAAACGTATTTTCATATACTTACTTGCCATCTGTATATCTTTTTCAGTGAGAAATCATTAAAATCTTTTCTCGTTTTTTGAAATCAAATTGTTCATTTTGTTATTGTTGAGGCTTAAGTGTTCTTTGTGTATTTTGGGTAACAGTACTTTATCAGATGTGTCTCTTACAAATATTATCTTCCAGTCCGAGGCTTGCTTTGTCATTCTGTTGACATTATCTTTTGAAGAACGTGAGTTTTTAATTTCACTGAAGTCCAGCTTCTCAACTGTTCCTGTCATGAATTGTGCCATTATTGTGATCTAAAAAGTCATCACTATGCCCAATATCCTCTAGGTTTTCTCCTGTGTTATCTTCTAGGAATTTTATAGGAGTTTTGTGTTTTACATTTAGGTCTAGGGCCCATTCTGAGTCAATTTTTGTAAAGGGTGTAAAGTCCATGTCCAGATTCATTATTTTGTATATAGGTGTCCAGCTGTTGTAGCACCATTTGTTGAAAAAACTATCTTTGTTCCACTGTATTGCCTTTGCTCTTTTGTCAGAGGTTGGTTGGTTATATTTATGTGAGTCTCTTTTGGGGCTCTCTATTCTGTTCAGTGATTTTTCTATCCTTCTGTCAATGCCATATTGTCCTGATTACTGTCGCTTTAAAGTCTTGAAGTCAAGTAGTGTCAGTTTTCTGACTTTGTTCTTGTCCTTAAATACTGAACTGGCTATTCCATGTCTTTTGCCTCTCCTTACAAACTTTAGTATCAGTTTGTTGATATCTACAAAATAACTTTCTAGGATTTTTTTTTAAAGAGTTTATTTATTTATTTGACAGAGAGAGACACAGTGAGAGAGGGGACACAAGCAGGGGGAGTGGGAGATGGAGAATCAGGCTTCCCACGGAGCAGGGAGCCCAATGCGGGGCTCAATCCCAGGACACTGGGATCATGACCTGAGCCAAAGGCAGCCGCTTAATGACTGAGCCACCCAGGCACCCCTCTTTCTAGGATTTTTATTGGGATTTCATTGAATGTATAGGTTATGGTTGGAAGAACTGACATTCTGACAATGTTGAGTTATCCTATCTGTGAACATGAAATGTTTCTCCATTATTTAGTTCTTTGACTTTATTCATCAGTGTTTTTTAGTTTTCCTTGTATAGATCTTGTACATAATTTGTTAGATTTATATCTAAATATTTAATTTTGGTGTGCTAATACAAATGGCATTTCATTTTTAATTTCAAATTTTAGTCATTCATTGCTGTTGTAGTTCCAGGCCTTTTTTTTTTTTTTTAATTCTTTCAGACATTTTTGCATAAATAATTTTTGTCATCTGTGAATCAAGACAGTTGTATTTCTTCCTCTCTGATTTGTACACATTTTATTTCCTTTTCTTGTCATATTATATTAGCTTGAGCTTCCAGTACAATGTTGAAAAGGTGTGGTAAGAACATGGGTCTTGCTTTGTTTCTGATCTAAGTGGGAAAGCTTTTATTTTCTCACCACTAGGTCTGACGTTAGCTGTAGGTTTTCTGTAGATGTTCTTTATCAGATTGAGGAAGTTCCCCCTCTACTCCTAGCTTACTGAGATAGTTTACTTGGATTTTGTCAAATGCTTTTCTTACAATCATGTGATTTTTCTCCTTTAGCCTATTGATGTGACAGATTACATTAACAGATTTTCAAATGTTGAACCAGCTTTGCATGCATACCTGGGAAAAATCCCACTTGGTTGTGCATGTATAATTCTTATTATACATGTTGAATTTGTTTTGCTAATATTTTCTTGAGCATTTTTGTATCTGTATTCATGACAGCTATTGTGTAATATCTTTGCCTAGTTTTGATATTAGATTAATGCTGGCCTCATGGAATAAGTTAGAAAGTATTCCCTCTGCCTCTACCTTCTGGAAGAGATTGTAGAAGTGGTATAACTTCTTCCTTAAATGCTTGGTAGAATTCACCAGTGAACCCATGGGCCAGATGGTTTCTCCTTTGGAAAATTATTTTTTATTTAATTTCTTTAATAAGCATGGCCTTCAAAGTGTTTATTTGTTTTTGTGTGGATTTTGGCAGATTGGGTCTTCAAGGAATTGATCCATTTCATCTAGGTTACAAGTATGTGGGCATAGAGTTGTTCATAGTATTCCTTTATTATCCTTTCAATATCCATGAAATCTGTGGTGATGTCCCCTCTTTCATTTCTGGTATTAGTAATTTGGGTCTTTTCCCTTTTTTTTCTTAGCCTGGCTAGAAGCTTATTGATATTATCGATCTTTTCAAAGAATTGGTTTTCGGCTTTGTTGATTTCCTGTTTTCAGTTGCATTGATTGCTGCTGTAATTTTTACTACTATCTTTTTTCTGCTCACTTTGGATTTGATTTGTTCAGTTTCAGTTTTCTAAAATGAAAGCTTACGGGGGCCTGGGTGGTACAGTTGGTTAAGCACTCAACTCTCTTTCTTTCAGCTCAAGTAGTGATCTCAGGGTTGTGAGATCCAGCCCACCATTGGGCTCTGAGCTCAGCTTAAGACTCTCTCTCCTTCTGCCCCTCCTCCCTTTCTAAAATAAGTAAATAAATCTTAAAAAATAAAATGAAAGCTTGGGCTATTGATTTTAGATTGCATTACTTATTTAGTGAACCGATTGCTTTATTTGGGAGAATGAAATAAATTTAAGCATGAGCAATATCTTCCCAAGAAATTTCTAAGGAAAGTAAATTATATATGCATGTCTTTTAGAAACAATAGCTTACATTTTTATGCATACTCTTAAGTCACTTGCAAACATTTCAGCTCATTTGATCAGTTTGATTCAAAACAATGTGGATAAGATGACATTATCTTTTGCTCTTATCTCTGAGTCTTAATATCTCTGTTTATTCCAAATATGTAAAAGATAAAATAACCAAATAAAAGATTATGTTTGACTTACTCTGAGGTAAGCATAGTAGAGTATTTCATTTGAATTTCATCTGACTGCTCTTTTATTAGCTATTGAGAAGATCATAGAGAAGATTTTAGATCTCATTAAATACTGCTTAACTTTGATGACATACATCCTTCCAACCAACTTCTGCTGCCAACTACAGTCTAGACTATTAGACTAGTTATGCAGATTAAAAGAGAGCAGAGCTAACATGAAAGGAAAACACCTTTGATTATTTTATTTATTAAGCTGTTTGGAGTTTTGTACAAAGTAGAGAATGCAAATACTTGTCAATTTGTGTTGAGATGATTGCAAGTGACGAATACACATGCATATGTGTGTGTGCACACACACACACACACACACCCCATTTAATTAATAGGTTTGAAAAATTATTTTAAATTTTAGACTCAAATTTGCATTTTAACATCTCTAATTGTTTTACTGGCTTGGGGTTTGCTATAGATATTTTGACACTACAATCTTTCCTCTTGCATTTCATTCAAAATACACATTTCAGTTAAAGTTATAAAACATAGGTTAAACATATAGACAACATTATTGTGTCATATTATTTAAAATGTCTTTGTATCTATCAGCATTCAACCAAAGAAGCAGGACTAACAGAACTATCTCTAGCTCTAGCTCTAGCTCTAGCTCTATTTATTTTTATCTATCTATCATCTATCTATCTATCTATCTATCTATCTATCTATCTATCTATCATCTATCTATCTATCATCTATCATCATCTATCTATCATCTATCTATCTTTCTATCATCTTTCATCTATCATCTATCCATTTAAAGGGACTTGATAAAGGGAAATGACTTACTCAACTGTGGAAGCCACTGAACCTGCCTCTGAAAGACTGTTGTCTCCTTGTCCAATTCTGGAGCTTAAAGCTCTCAGGATAGATAACAAGGAAGGGAAGATCAGTAGGGGGCAATCCAGCAACAGATGCTTGAAGCACACCAGAATGAACTGGAACCTTTATCTATCCTTGTTGCTTCTGACCTTGGTGATAAGGATACCCTGCAGAAGCCATAGAGCTAAACACACACAAGGGGCTAGGAATCAGAGAAGCCAAAGGTCTAGCTAAAGCAGTTGCAGGCCCAGCTGTTGTTTCACACACAAGACATCAGCAACCACGTGCATGCACTAGAAAATAGCTGTGACTGCCCTCCAACTTTTTTTTTTGGGGGGGTGGGGAAGAATGTGCCTACTGAGGCATTTAAAAAAAAAAAAAAGATTTTATATATTTAAGAGCGAGAGAGCACACAAGCAAGGGGAGGGGCAGAGAGGGAGACAAGTCGACTCCCCACTGAGCGGCGAGCTTGACAAGGGGGCTTGATCCCAGGACCCTAGGATCATAACCTGAGCCAAAGTCAGATGCTTAACCAACTGAGACACCCAGGCTCCCCCCTTCCCTTCCACTTTTAAAATCTTCCACAATTTGACCTTGTGACCCTTGTGGCTCACCCAAAATAGAAACATATGAGAGAGAGAGAGAGTAGCCAGAAATATTTAGTACAAATTACCACATCCTATCAAATTACAACATTACAAAGCCATTTTACACTATTTAATACTTGTTTTGGAAATGGTCAACTATTGGTACCACTTCCTATATATCGTGTGTGTCGAAAAAAATGGTACTGATTTTTATTGAATATACATATAAGGTGAAGTAGAAATATACAGAAACAGAAATCTTCGTATAATGTTTGCCTCCTTTCTTATCTTAGATTTTCTTTTCCATTTTGTTTTATCCTAAAACCACACACTTTTTGAGAAAATCTTTTCCTCAACTTTTTATTTTGAAGATTTCAAACCGCAGAATAGTAGAAAGAAGAGTAGAAAGAACACAAGTATTCCTTATACCTAAATTCATACTTGGCATGCTTACTTTATCATGTTCTCTTAATTGTCCACCTCTCCCTACACACACACACACACACACACACACACACACACACACACACACATTTCTTCTTGTGCTTAAGTTGAGACATGAATTTGTAAACATGATACTTCACATCTAAATACTTCAACATTTGTCTCATAAGAGGAAAGGGCATTCTCTTATAACTGTATTGTCTTGTCTATTATCTATCTGTCATCTATCTAACCTATATAATATACAAAATCTTATAAGTATATAATTATAATTATCACCCATTTGAAACTGAACATTATTTAATATTGTTTCTTAATATATAACCCATGTTAAATATCCTCAAATTGTTCCTAAATGTCCTTTATAGCTTTATTTTACCTAATTTTTCCTGATCTAACATCCTATTAAGGATCATGTATCACATTTAATCATTATGTGACTTTGATTTTCCTTAATGTAGGACTTTTCTCCTGCTTCTTCCTTTTTTTTCTTTTTTGTTCTATCATGCAAATTTTTAAAAGTTAAGGGCAGTTTTTAAAAAGATCCCTCAATTTAGATTTGTGTGATATTTGAATTTTGGGGGAAAGTATATTATAATGAGGCATTTTTGTATGGTATCAGACTTTAGACAAATGTAGGTTTTTTATTGATGAGTGAGGGCATGGAAGTCCTATATAATACATTTCTTGGAAAGTGTCTGTCTTTGTCCTCTGGCTCTATTCTATTTTTCCCTCAACTACCAGGTTTGCACGGGACAACAATAACTAAATATTTTCCATTTCTAGCTATATTTAAAAAGCTAATTATAGCTATAATTCTATATGATTTTCAGGGTTTTCATTGGTGATGTCATTGTTAAGGGGCTGACTTTTCTCCCGTGTCTTATATCCTGTAACATTTACTTTGCATTTGGAAGTAGATTCTGAACAGAATTATATTTATGCTTGTATTTAGATTTTTTGGCCATTATAGGTAAAATGTGAGCAATCAAACCCATCAGTTCTCCTTTACAGATAGGGCAACTAAATTGTAAGAAGATTAAATAATGTGTCAAGAGAAACATATTAAATAAAATGTTTAGCATCATCTTTCACAATAAGGATTTTTATTTATGTTCTAAGATTTTCTAATTTTTGTCTCAAAGAGAAATGTGGGTGTTAAAGTTTATAGAATATAAATTAATGTGAGACTACATAAGTGAAATCAAGTCAAAGTTAAGCAATATATTTGTTTTACCCTTGCTATAGTATCTATTATGAGAGCCTGGAAGCAGAAAGGAAGAAGTGGTGCTTTTAAAAGATCAAATTAATAATGCATTATATAATAATATTTGTTAGGTATATGTTGATTTTTAAGACATTTTAAAAGATTCTAAATTCATAATACACTTTTGTACCAATGAACATAGAAAAAAGAAATTTGGAGGGATGGTAAATGTTTTGCCTTTAAGAAAATATCTATTTGCAAAGTCTGCGTGACCTTTTCTATATTAATTTGTAAAGGGTCAGGTATTTTGCTTTATTTTGATTTAAAGCTATTTATTTTTATACAGGTAACATATGAACATCCATGAAAATCTCCAGGGTACAAAAATGGTATTCTTTTTAAACCCCGTTTGCCAGCCATCTCTTTCTCCCCAGAAGTAACCATTTCCCTGTTTCTTACATATCCTTCCAGAGATAATTAAGCTTTTACAATCACATATATTTAACTGATAAACCTAGGAAAGCCTATATGATGGATTAAAATACTGGAATACCTCTCACCACACTGGCTTGAAAATAGTGCATGCCTTCAGCTTCTCCAGTAGCTCCCCCACCTTCACCTCTTTGGTCTTCCAAGCCCTGGTACACCCCCATTTCCTCTTAGAACAGCAAATGAAGCATTTATGTCTGGCATGGAAAGAAACCCAGGATCCTTTTCTGGTGAGCTGATGGTACCCATCTTGATTGGTCACCTATGTCCTGTCTCTACATCCACTAAGCTTTATCTAGTATCAGCTGAAGTTGATAGCCATTTCTGTGAAATCTTCAATTCACTTCAAGCTAATACCATTTTGCCTTATTGCTTCTGTATTTCTTCTGTTTTGATCAATCTTATGATTATGAAATGGGTTATATTTATAAAACATTTAGAAGACGATTTGGTATATAGTAAGTACTATGTGTTTGTTTAAAAATAATTTCAGGGGCTCCTGGGTGGCTCAGGTGGTTGAGTTTGACTCTTGATTTTGGCTCAGGTTATGATCTCAGGGTCATGGGATCAAACCCCGCTTCAGGCTCTGTGCTCAATGCAGAGTCTACTTCAGATTCTCTCTCCCTCCCACTCACTCTCTCTTTCTCTCAAAAAAGTGAATAATTAAATCTTTAAAAAATAATTGCAAACACTGAAATTCTTTTATTAATTTAGTACTTTTGTTGCAGAATAAAATCTTGTCAACTTTGAACAATTTTGGGTCATCTTATCTACTAACTTTCTTCGTTCATCTCTTTGGTTTTAATAATTGGAACCTTTTAACAGCAGGCTCTTATATAAAGACTTGGAAGGAATGCTCGTTTATTAGGTGACATTGATTAAATGAAGATACAACACAAGCCAACTAAACATTCATGTAATATTCATCTCCTCCACCCAATATAGGATACATCTGTGGTCCAGACATTCTCTTCAGGCTGATATGACAGGCCATGGATATGATTAGTAACTTCTCTCTATAGGTTAAATAACATTTGGCTCCTTTTCTTTTGTTCATTTATTTATTTATTTTATTAGAGAATTGATAGGGCACAAACTTAGATTTCAAAGTGTGATCTAAGCAGCCAAAAGGTGCACCACACAGTCCAAAACTTGATCTTCTTACTGTACTCTTTCTATGCTTATGGCTTGTTTACTGGAGACAAACATAGTTCTAAATAATAAGGCTATTATATCCTCAGCTGGTTTTTCCTAGGACTCAATCAGAATGACAAATGTTTGTGCATATGCGTGTGTGTGTGTGTGTGTGTGTGTGACTGCATATGTAGATGTGGGTTGTTAGCATCTGAATCACTATATCTAAGTAAGTGTGCAAAGTTGTCTGTGATTTCTGACATATTTTATTTATTTATTTTTTAAAAGATTTATTTTATTTATTTTAGAGAGAGAAAGAGAGCTAGAGTGAGTGGAGGGCAGGACAGAGGAAGAGGGAGAGAGTCCTCAAATAGACTCCCTGCTGAGTGAAGAGCCTGATGCAGCGCTCCATCTCATGACCCTGAAATCATGACCTGAGCCAAAACCAAGAGTTGGACGTTTAACCAACTGAGCCATCCAGGCACCCCCTGACATATTTTAAACAAACACTAACAAACTAAATATAGGTTTGTTTTTTGTTTTTTTTTTTTCATTCATTTCTTCCAGGTAATGTGGCAGATATGGTTCCAGGCACTCTTCTGAGATCTTTATAAATAATAACTCCATATATTTTTCATTACAATCCTTTAAGGTACACTATTATCATCTCCATTTTACATCTGATGAAACAAGCACAGAGAGGTTAAGTGTATTTCCTCAAATTAAGCAGCTGGTAAGACATTATAGCTAGGCCTTGATTCCTTGCAGCTTACTCCATAGTTTGCCTTCTTTGATTAAAAAAAAAAAAAAAAAAGTAGAAGAAGAATACGAGCTTATCACAGGGCTACACCACCCTCCCCTTCCTGCCTCCACCCCTCCACCAATACATTTACAGTCTCCCTTACAGCTAATTGGGACCATAGGGCCAAATTTTGGCCAATGGAATGGGAGAAAAAGTGATATGTATAGATCAATAAAGCTTCAGTTAAGGAAGATGAATAAGCTCTAAAGATCTGCTGTACAACATTGTACCAATAGACAACAATAATGTATTGCACACTTAAAAATTTAAGAGGGTAGACATCATGTTAAGTGTTCTTACCACAATAAAATAAAATAGTGCTATTTCTGGGTCCCACCTTCCATGAGAAGGAGTGCACCCTTGTCTTGATTTGCCTGGTCCTTTCTTCTTCTGGAATTGATGGTGGGAGTTGAAACATTTATTATGGATGATGAAATGGATGCCACATGTTGAAGATGAAAAAGCCACAATATATAAATAATCTAGGACCCTTATGTTTGTCTATTGCTTACCTAGGCTTTAAAAAAAGGAGTCATAAAATTTTGTCAAGTTTAAGATGGTGTTTTATGAAGCTGAGCTTAGGCCCTCAATAATGAAAAGGTAATCACAAGAGTTTCTGCAGGACCAACACATACTCTAGTAATCATTTTATCATATCCTAGGCATGCAAGTTATAACATCAGGTTTACCTGGCTTGCTTTGCAATTCTGCTTCCCATATTTAAAAGATTTGACACACGTAGGAACAATCCTACCAAATGAGCACTGTGTGTAGGTAATCTTTGCTTGGCTTTTGCAGCTTTGATCATAAATCTTTTCAAATACATTGCTACACATTGTTGAAAATTATTCTCTTTTTTTAATAATTTTTGTTTATTTATTTGAGAGAGAGAGAGTGTGAGTGAATGAGAGAGAGAGAGAGAAGGAACAGGAGGAGGGGCAGAGGGAGAGGGAGAAGCAGACTCCCCACTGAGCAGGGAACCCAATGTGGGGCTCCATCTTGCGACTCCAGGGTCATGACCTGAGTCAAAGGCAAACACTTAACCAACTCAGCCACCCAGGTGCCCCTGTTGAAAATTATTCCAAGTTATATGTTTAAAAGCTTACGAAGAGTTCATACTCTACTCTTGGTCCTTCTAAATTACTTAGAGAGTTTGTATACTAATTTAAACTTGTATCTTCTCATGTTGAATCACTTTCTTAGAATGAAAAAGAATGATTCGGTTCTCAGTGCTTCTTCCATCTCCACTTTTAGCAGAAATTCCTCTGAAGATGCTGGTCTCTGAATGACATCTATCTAAATTTTCTAAACAATGACACAGACTTTTCTGCTCTCCCTTGTGTTTTTATACCATGTTCATTATTTTAGTTTGGACCTGGATGGGTATCTCTGCTCCACTATCATACCTAGAAGTGTTTTATTTTTGGGAGGGCGAGGTTTGGGGGGCAGCAAAGCAAGATTTATTGAGCGATAGCAATGTGATAGTATAAAGCTCCAGAGGAGAGAGGGGACCTGAGAAGTTTGCCTACCCAGAAGTGTTATAATCATACTTACTAACACAATTTTATTTCATTTTTAATTGTTATTTTAAAGATTAAACTCATGGGGCGCCTGGGGCGCTCAGTCGGTTAAGTGCCTGCCTTCAACTTAGGTCATAATCCTGGAGTGTCAGGATGGAGCCTGCTTAGCAGGGAGTCTGCTTCTCCCTCTACCACTCCCTCTGCTCATGCTTTTTCTCTCTTTCAAATAAATAAAGTCTTTAAAGAAAATAAAGATGCACTCATTCTAAGAACAAGTAGAGTCTCATACTGATAGCAAATGTAGGCAAGAGAAAGATTTAATTATGTTTAAATATAACATTTTACTATTCAAGAACAGGTATAATATAGCTTGCAAAAGCATAAGCAAGACAAGAGTCTATTAAATTTCATTTAATTTGTAGTAAAGGAATGAATGTTTGGATCCCAGTGACTATTCAGTTTTAATTAACCTCAAATTTCATAAAATTGATGTCCTAGGTTTAATATCCTGAAATAAGTAAATGTGTTTCTATACTCTTGTATCTGTAAATTTAAAGAGAAAAATAATTTTTTTCACATCCAGGAAAAATGCTCAAAATATTCAAATTTGAAAATTATGCCTTTAAAATCACAAGGTTTAATGGTTTTAATGTCATTTTAATGACAATAATTATCCTTATTGACTTCAATGCAATGTCAAATACAATTATCTTCCAATTATAAATTTGATGACCTCTGTCTGAATTTTCCTATCCAAAGTTCTATAATTATAATCAAACTGCTCTATTATAATTGAGGAACCCTCTGTTAGCACTTTAAAGAAGAATTTTGAAAGCTGCTCCACAGGAAGTATCATTCCAGTAAAGTAATTGACATCAACAAAGCTGCTGCTAGTATTATTTCATTCAGGTTTTCATTCTAATGTATATAATTTTGTACTTACCTGTTTAAAGTGCCATTTCTCCTTTTTATGATTTATTTATCATCAAATGGTGAGAATATACAGATCAATGCTTTTGGTCCCAATTTTTCAGTTTAGATGAGCCTTGTCTAATAACATTTTCCATTCCTTTCTCCAGAACTCACACTAGGAAGTGAATAAAATTACTTTTTCCCTCTTAACTTTCTTAAATTTTATTATAGTGTAGAATTTTCAAATTTGGATAAAATTTAAATTGTATAACAAAATTCTATGTAAAGTGCAAAATTTATCTGAACTAGTATATTTTTTTTTCTGAAATTCTCTCTTAATTTATAATCAGAATATATTCCATGCTGCCATACCAATTCTCACTTTTTAAAGAGCATTGAATTTTTTTTTTTTATATCTCCCTGACTGTAGTGTATGTTAATATAAATGAAGTTTTTCATACAATTCTGGAAGAAATATAAATTGCCTCAGTAATTGTGAAAATTATTTGATAGAATCTATTAAAAATGTATATACTTTTGACCAAGCAATCACTATATAATTAATCTAACCTACATAAATAAATAGAAGTATGAATACACACACTTGTATGCACACACACATACATGGTTTATTTTGCAGCACTGTTACAAATTTATTAAAAATCAATAGAAAATGTATTAATAGTAAATTATGGAATATTATACAGCTATAAAAAGGAATAAGTTGAATGTATTAACTGTAAAAATTTTTCATGACACTATATATAGTTTGATCCCATTTTTGTTAAAATGCAAATAATCCAGTCAAGAAATGGGTAGAAGACATGAATAGACATTTCTCCAAAAAGACATACAAATGGCCAACAGACATGTGAAAAAATGCTCCACATCACTCATCATCAAGGAAATACAAATCAAAACCTCAATGAGATACCACCTTACACCAGTCAGAATGGCTAAAATTATACACATCAGGAAATGACAAATGTTGGCGAGGATGTGGAGAAAGGGGAACCCTCTTACACTGTTGGTGGGAATGAAAGCCACTCTGGAAAACAGTATGGAGATTCCTCAAGAAGTTAAAAATAGAGTTACCCTATGACCCAGCAATTGTACTACTAGGTACAATTGTACTATCTAGGTACCCCAAGATACAGATGTAGTGAAAAGAAGGGGTACCTGCACCCCAATGTTCATAGCAGCAATGCCCACAATAGCCAAACTGTGGAAGGAGCCAAGATGTCCTTCAACAGACAAATGGATAAAGAAGATGTGGTTCATATACACAATGGAATATTACTCAGCCACCAGAAAGGATGAATACCCACCATTTACATCAATGTGGATAGAACTGGAGGATATTATGCTAAGTGAAATAAGTCAATCAGAGAAAGACAATTATCATATAGTTTCACTCATATGTGGAATATAAGAAATAGTGCAGAGGTCACAGGGGAAGGGAGGGAAAACTGAATGGGAAGAAATCATAAAGGGAGACAAACCATGAGAGACTCTTGACTCTGGGAAACAAACTAAGTGTCGCTGAAGGGGAGGTGGGTGGGAGTAGATGGGGTAATTGGGTAATGGGCATTAAGAAGGGCACATGATGTGTTGAGCACTAGGTGTTATATGCAACTGATGATTCATTGAACACTGCATCAGAAACTAATGTTGACTAGTTGAATTTAAATAAAAAGGAAATCTCCTCTTTGTTAAAAAAATACAAATTTAAAAAGCCCAATATATGTGTTATATGTATATTTTACTTTTGTATATACATAGAAAAAAGTAGAAAATTGTGCATCAAATTGTTAACACTAATTACTTTAGGGGTAGGGAATTGAAGAGGAGAAGAAAAAGACTACCTTTTTGTATACTTTGGTTTAATTTGAATACAAAAATCTTATTTTACTTTGAATTTGAAGACAACATAGAACACAATGACCAGTGTTGCAGTTTGAGGGATTAACATGTTTAAATGCTCAGAAGCATGTGTTAGAAAAGCAGTGTTAATAAATAATAAAAATTAATTGATAAAATTTATTTCAAATGACTTCTTATTTTAGTTTTTTCATTTCTTAAATAGTAGGAAGCTAGAAACTTTAAACCTGTTACTTCATTCTAGGTAATATTTGTCATGGAATAAGCCATTTTATAGGGCTTAATATGGAGAAAAATATTTTTAATATATAAAATTGTCTAAATGGATGCTTTCTGGGAATTAGTTAAAGAAGCATCTAATCCATCTATAAATCCATCTATAAGTCGGTGTGCTTAAAAACATGATGAACATAAAAACAGTCAGTTAATCCAAAGTGACAGATACTAATGGACTATTTAGTAGATTAACAGCTAGCACTGTGTCTTGCTAGGTCTATGCTATTTATTTTGATCCTGGGCTGGAAAGGATTCACAAACCACAGTGATGTCTCTAAACACATTTAATTCAAATGGACAGAAACACATGATTATATATCCGAGCCGACTACTGAACTCGCAAGTTTCACCTTTCAACCGCTCTACTACCTCAAGTTGTGGAGATATAAAACGCTAGCCTTGGGACAAGTAGTTGGAGCCTCACCAAACTTTGATGAACAAAGAACTTACCCAGCACTTTTTTTTTTTCCCTGATGACAAAGAAAACTTTTCATTTTTATAACACAGTCTCCCCAGTTCTTAATTAATATCATGCACAGGTGGTGTAAGGGATAACCACAGTAACCACAATAAATCACAAAAAAGATTATGAGCGTCCAAAGAACTATTACTAAATATAGGCACATCATAAAACAGTACTTTAGAATGATGGGACTGTCAGGTGCCACATCTTCAATCTATATTTTTGAAGCCGGTTCTACTTCTGCAAAAGGAATTTTAGATTAAGCTATGGAGCTTACTCTATTATAATTAGGAGAAATGCTCATTCAATCTTTAATTAAGTATGATTTAACTATTTTAATGATTTGCTTTCCCCATATATTTTTAATTTTTTTTAAATTAATTTAAGATGCAAAATAGGAAGAGCAATTTCAAGCTAATAACAGAAGTTCCTCAAAATATAATAAAATATCAAGGTGTTTCTCTTTCGCTTTTTATTTTTTTGAATATGAAACAAATCTCAGTGAATGCTGAAATTGTTCTTAATTATATTCTCACATTGAAAAACATGGTCATCAATCATACATATACCTGAAAGCATTTTCACACTTAGGAAAATCTTAGTATCACTTTCATAGAAGATTAATCCAGACGTTTTTACATGGGTATTAATTCTTCTCTTATATTCCTAATCCTGTAATCATGACCTGTCTCTGCCCAGCGTCTTAGACCTGATTCAATTGCTGTACTGCACTCCTAGAAGACAATGATGTTGACTCATTAAAACATCCTAAGATTCACACATAGATCTGATAACCTGATGATCTTTCCTCCATTTCCTTGACTTTTGCTTTGACCTTTCCCTTGAAGGCATCTTGGACCATCCCCAAACCTGAATTTTACCTTCTAAAATGTCAATCTTTCTTTGATGTTGAGCAGCAGTTTCAGCATGGTTATATGTGCCTGCTATCGTATGGCAAAGCTGTTTGTTTGAACACAAATATAAATGAAGGAATGGAGATGGCTAAAGATACACCACCTAGAAATGCTTTGTCATTTTCTCATTTTCACTGTGTGTTTATGTGGGATCACACCAATATTCAGTACCCAAGTATATATAGAGACTGCTCACTTGTACTGATGACCAAAATATGAAAAGCATACTAATACATTGCACACAAAGGCTTTCTTTTCTTTTCTTTCTTTCTTTCTTTCTTTTTTTTTTTTAACACACAAAGATTTTCTTAGGTAAATATTTCAGAACTAACTGATGTTATAAGAAATCTGAGTTGAGTGAAGCATTTGAAATGGAGTATGAATGTTCTTGATTAGAATATTTCACCTCAACCAAAATGTAAGAAGGCCTATTTAGATCTCACATTTTGATAACTTTCTCATTTACTACACATCCCAGAATTGTAAATGTTTTAGTGTTTTCTGGGTATCATCTAGACTGTTTTAACTGAAACATTATTTTGGTATCTTTTACCATTGTGGTGATCCGTCCTTAAATATGTGACACTAAAAACAAAATAAAAAACAAAACAAACCCTCCCAATCAGTGATGCATAGTGGAGATTGGCATTACTGTAACTTAAAATGAATTATGTTACAAGGAAAGATATATTTTGTCTTAAAACTGGTTTTATATAGGGGCACCTGGGTGGCTCAGTCGCTAAGCGTCTGCCTTCGGCTCAGGTAATGATCCCAGGGTTCTGGGATTGAGCCCCGCGTCGGGTTCCCTGCTCCATGGGGAGCCTGCTTCTCCCTCTTTTTTTGCCTTTCCCCCTGCTTGTGCTCTCTCTCACTATCTCTGTCACTATCTGTCTCTCTCCATCAAATAAATAAAATCTTAAAAAAATGGTTTTATATATTATATATAAACATTGATTTTGCACATGTGTAATGTCTTAGGATAAAGAGGAAAAAACAATTTATAACCCATCTCTAATTCCTATCTTGATATATATTTTATACTTCCTTCCTTCCTTCCTTCCTTCCTTCCATTTCATTGATCTATACCTCAATCTAGACATCAGATAAATAGAATAAGTAATGTATTTTTAAAATTGTAATTATACTATTGATATTTTTAACATTTTTTAACATTTTTTAAGTTTAAAAATGGACTATGTAGTAATTTGCTAACATTTAACATTTTTTAAGTTTAAAAATGGACTGTGTATTACTTTTCTCAGGCTGCCATAACAAAACATAACAGACTAGGGGGCTCAATCAGTAGAAATATATTTTCTTATAGTCTGGAGGCTAAAGATTTAAGATGAAGATGTTGGCAGATTTGCTTTCTTCTGAGGCCTCCCTCCTTGACATGCAGATGGCCACTTTTTCACTGTGTTCTCACATGGCTCTTCCTCTGTGTGCATATCTCCCTGCATCCCCCCTCTTTTTATGACACTAGTCATATCAGATTAGGGCCACTCATCTTATCTTATTTAACCTTAATTACCTCTTTAAAGGCCCTCTCCAAATACAGTCACATTCTGAAGTATACTGGGGTTAGGACTTCAACATATGTGTCTTAGGAGGACACAAATCAGTCCATAATATATTGTAAGCATTTTCCCATGTCATTAAATATTTTAAAACTGTAGAATATTCTGAAATATTGATATACAGTTGTTTAACTTACATTCTATTGTTAAACATTTATTATTTTTCTAATTTTTCATAATTGTGAAGAGTGTTATATATAACTACCTTAAAGATAAATAGTTGTGTGCATCTCAGATTGCTTACTTAGTTTCAAAATCCTACAGATAAATTTATTGGATCAAAAATTATAAATGCTATTGCTAAATTTTCAGAACTTTTCTCCCAAGTTTAATTACCTACCAGCAACTTGTGAATTGTGTGTGTATGTGCGTGTATATGTTTGCATAATCTGACCAAAGTAATTCATTAAAAGATTATTGTTCATTAAGTGTGCAAATAATCTAATTTTAAAATGTTTTGTTTACTACTGATTGCATAATATATTTAGTATTCCTTTGAAATTTTCTCAACATTATTCATGTAATGTGCATGTATTTATAGCAAGATTTTCATTTTCCTTATAGTTTTTAAAAATATTTATTTAAGAGAAAGAGTGCACACAAATGAGGAGGTGGTGGGGGGAGGGGCTGAGGGAGAGGGAGAAACAGACTCCCTGCTGAGCAGGGAGCCCCACGGGGGGCGGGGGTCTCGATCCCAGGACATTGAGATCATGACCTGAGCTGAAGGCAGACGCTTAAACAACTGAGCCACTCAGGCACCCTGTCCTTATAGTTTTAAAAAGAGTTCTCGTTAGGAAAGATGTTAATATATTATTTGCCATAAAAGTATGCTAATTTACATTATTATTTCTGTTGTTATTTCCATTTTTTCTTCAAACAATAGAAAATGTGATTTGTTTTATAATGTGAACCAGATTTTAATGTTTAATGGTTGATTACATTTCCCATCTTATTAATTAAAACTTTACTGACTTCATTAAACACATCTATTTCATAGTGATAAAAAGCTTTATTTTATCCACTATTTTTATTTTTGAATGATGACTTTAACTCATGTTTAATTGAGAACTTCTTCAGGTCTCTACCACCACATCTTCCTAATCAGTACCTGTGCCCCACGTTCTACCTTTTCTCCTATTATTATGGGTAGATTATTAAAGCTACCGCCTTACCCAGTAAATATCGTTTTGCCCACTAGATCTCACCTCCCTTGACTTCTCCTGAAAATGCTCCTAGTAATTCTACCTTGTTGTCATGGATCTATAAATCTTCCCCATCACAGGTTCATCTCCATTAGCATACAAATATGTATTTATATCATCCATTTGAAAACAAACAACAAACCAAAACAAATGTGTCTGGATCCCACCACTCCCTTCTTTTGCTACCATGTCTCTCTTCAGTAAAACTCACTGAAAGAGTTGTCTAATCGCACATCTGTTATCTGAATCACAGCTTAGATGTGCTGTCTCATCTGATACAGGGTTTTTCCAGGACAAAAGTTGCCTGTATTAAGTAATAAATTGCAGACTGACCCTGATTCTCACAGTTTTCATTGCTCCCACCCATTCTTTCTTCAACCCTTTCCATTCAGACTTTTGCCCCACCATTCCAGAAAAAAGTATTTTTATAGATTTCATACCTCCATCTCAATAAAATCCTCAATATTATTGAACTATAAACAGCATTTGCTGTTGATCTTGCTTCTCTTTGAAATCTATGCCTCAGTTATATCGGCAGATATCATACTGATGAAGGATAGTTGGAAGACAGGCAGGCAGGGACAAGGGACCCCCCTCCCCCCCACTCTAAGAGGAAACCACCCTTAAAAGGATTTTACACCATCTTGGAGGGAGACCTCAACCCTTTCCCATGTGACAAAAACCTGATTGGATGACAGGTGCAGGGAGGGTTAATCAGATTAAAATAGCCCCCCAACCAGCCCATAAAAACCCCTAGACTTAGAAACTCTGGTGGCAACCCTCTCGGGTCCCCTCCCTCCTCGGGAGCTTTGTACTCTCACTTTGCTATTGCTCAATAAACCTTGCTTTGCTGCCCACCACTCCGTCTGGTCTACCTCTTCATTCTCTGAAGTGGCGTGACCAAGAACTGCAGGCATCAACAGGGAAAAATTCCTGTAAGAATACTCTCATGCTTTCCCTCCTGATTGCCCATTCCTTCTCCAATTCCCTTTCTGGTCTCTCCAAAACTCCTCAAGCTCTAAACGTTGGTGTGTCTTGTTTCTTAGGTCTTGGATCTCTTCTATTTTACATATTTACTTCTGTAGATAATGCCAGATTTACTAACCCTTTTATGATTGTTACAGTATTTCTTTGTCTTCATTATTGCACTGGCCAGGGTATCTAGCAAAATACTGAATACTGATCAGAAGTGTCAAAATGGGCATCTTTACTTTGTGTTTTTTTCCCTTCATTTTTGTTTCCCTGAGGTTGCATCCTCTGATAAAGAATTGATACCTAAGATTTTCTCAGTCTTGGGTTTTAGGGAAACCAAATAAGACTGACATCTTTATATGTAGGCCCTAGAAATTCTTTAACCACACAAAGATCCCTGTTTGTTACCATCCTGAATGCCACTCTTACCTAGATGTTGATTATGGTCATCTCCTTCCTCTTGTTACTGACAATTAATTGCTACCACTTTCTCGTTGACGGTCTGGAATTCTGCCATCTTCATTCAAATTAGAGAGTCCCTCTCAATAGCAGCATCTCCCGTCTTAATTCTACCCTACAAACAATCCCTGTGGTACACTTCAAAAAGACTGATACTCCTCTCACCAATGCATACTCAGTGACAGTACATATTGTCTGAGTCCTGTCAGACATAATTTAAGACTTGATGATTGGGTAGAGCACTTTAATTCTGCTTCATTTTTTCTATCTTCTTAACACTTGATAATATTTATATTTATTAAAGACTATTTTGCATCGTTGCTTAAATTCACATAGGCTGCAACTAAATGCAAATTCGATCAACCAGCTGACTAAAAAGTAAGAGCTACCTTTTGCTGAATTGGCTAGCACATAAAAACCCAGGTTCACTACCAAATGTGCTATATCAGTTAATTCAGTCCAATTGAAATTCATATTTTCCCCCTCCTTGGTCCATTTCCACACAAATTTCTAATGTTTGTTTCTACCACATTAATCATAAAAATCTTACACATATTTTCATATACAAATCTTGCCAGAGTTCACATTTAATATTTGTCCATCTGTAGGCTGAGTGTTGACACTAGTTTGGAGATTAAAAAAAAAAAAAGTTGGTAAAGATTAGGCATAAAAAGATGGACATTCTCTTGCAAGGTGATTACCTCAAATGATTCCTTATAAGGTATTCAGCGCTCAAACAACTTTATTCAGAATAGAGAAATTGTTTTTTTCTGCTTCCAAGGAAGACTCAGTGGCATTTAGAATTCACATTATTGAGAGCCAGTCAATATCAAAAAGTCCCTTTTCTATATCTTGCAATTCTCAATACATGCTCCCCCTTTCACATAATGACCTAAACAGATTGTGAATTTAATATGCTGTAATACTAAAACTTCCAAGACCGGATTCTACCTGAGATTTTCAACTAAGTCTTCCCTAAGACTTTAAATTTTCTTCTAGCTAGAATATGGACATGATGACCAAGCATCTTATATTCTGCTGATCAAAGCAGAATTTTAGAGATGGATTTATAAAGAGAGAAGAGCAATGGGCCACAGGAAATATGTAAAGCCATATTATCTTGGTCTTTTAGTGAGAAAAGGAGAATAATTTTATTTTGTTCAGGCCACTTTTATTTGAGTTTCTATTTCATCAGGCTGAATTTATATCTTGATACTGTATCCATAATTTCCATAGATACGCATTTCTTTTCATAAAGAATAAAATTATCTCTATTTTTTTATTAGATGATTTTATTATGCATAATTAAGCACAGCACAGATTGCATGCCAATTGATTATTTGAAAGTGGATTTCTATTATAAAAGAAAGTATTTTAAAGTGACTCAAAAATAAACTAGTCCCTCTTTCACAAATTTCTGCTAATGTGGCTTTAATGAACAGTTCTCTTAACAGTTTCTCAAGTTTGCTGGCAATAAAACAAAACAAAGTAAAACAAAACCAGAATTAGAAGAAAAACAAAACAAAATGAAAAAGGCCTACACATTTTACAGATTTCATTTGACTAAAAGCACTAGTTTTTTTGTACACAAGGTATCTTGAAGTAGCATAAAATACAAGTGTTCTGTTAGTTTTATAAATAATTTTTTTAAGTTTTATTTTATTTTTTTTGTAAAACATACAAAATAATAAGAAACCCAAGTGCATTATCTATTTCAAGGCAAAGTGCACATTTTCAGTAAAGGAATTTGAGGATTGTCTTCTATTTACTGAAAAGGGCACCACTGAGCCTGGCAATGGAGCGCAGAAGTAAACATGCTGGTGACTTGTCTGGTTGGCAGGATACCAAACCCAGCGGCGCTCAGCTGATCTACCTGATTTTTCTATTGAAAGTGGTGTTATTAAAACTCTAAGGAACATTCCAGATATCAGTCTAAGAAAAACAGCTTGACACTCAGTATGCATCACAAAAACAAAATAACAAAATATCACTATAATGATATTTTTATGAATCCTTTGGTACAAGAAAATATTAGCCAGACAACTTTTTTTACATAATAAATTCTGAAGATACAAGAATAATGATTGCAAAGGTTTATAAGGAGAGACAGTATATATTGAAAGAAATATAAATGTAACAATGAAAAACTCAAATGGGAATTCTAATATTCATGAGGCCTATTATTTATTTATTTATTTATTTATTTATTTATTTATTTTTAGTAAATTGAAGTGTATTGTACAGCTTTTGGATTTTGAAAATTACCTAAGCTAGTCACTCAAAATTAATCCTTCTTTGTGAACATTACTTAGGTTTCCCTATAGTTATGAAAGATGACTGATAATAATCACTTTGAAAGCTTTTTGGCTACATTCATCTCTGATCATAGTCTCCAGGGTAAAATATGTGGTAGCTAATTGAGCAAAATATTCAGAAGCATCTTGTGAAAAATTGTTATTTTTCCTGATATTACCCTTGAACTTCTGGTACCAAGTGAACCTTTCCTTTAATAAATGAAACATTAGGTTCACAATAACGTATCTTTGTCTCTGGTCTCAAAGAAATTTGCTTTCCATCAGGGATGTAGAAGAGCAGAAGTTCTGATTTTCTCAGAGACATAGCTGCAAACTTTCCTTCCATGAACTTTGGGAACAAAATTATGAGAACACTGGAAAAAACATTCTCACTTGTCATTGTTCTAGGCAGTCTAAATTTTGTGTGGAATCAAATAAGACTCCTGAGATGACTACATTTAAATTAATAATTTAGTCCCTTATATGTCAATATTTTATGTAAATAATAATTAACAAAAGTAATATATAAAAATACATAATGGATAAAAGTATACTTTATTCCATATCCAGAGACAATCATCAATAAAATATCATTATTAATTTGTGTAAACTTTGATATGCAAATATTTTTTATAAATTTTTATCAAATTCTACCAAATTTTTTAACATGCTTTCTTTTTTTAAATTTTTTATTGTTATGTTAATCACCATACATTAAATCATTAGTTTTTGATGTAGTGTTCCATGATTCATTGTTTGTGCATAACACCCAGTGCTCCATGCAGAACGTGCCCTCTTTAATAAAGATTTATTTATTTTTATTATATTTTTATTTTTTTAAGATTTTATTTATTTATGAGAGAGAGAGAGAGAGCACAGAGGGGGAGAAGCAGATTCCCTCCTGAGCAGAGAGCCAAGTGTGGGGCTTGATCCCAGGACTCTGATATCATGACCTGAGCTGAAGGCAGACACTTAACCTACTGAGCCACCCAGGTGCCCAAGATTTATTTAGTTTTAGAGAGAGAGAGAGAGAGAACATGCATGAGCATGCGGGTGGGGCAGCAGGTGGGCACAGAAGAAGAAGAAGAGAGAGAATCTCAAGCAGGTGCCCCACCAAGCAATGAGCCCAAGGTGGGGCTCCATCTCACAACCCTGAGATCATGGCCTGAGCAAAATCAAGAGTCTGACACTTAAATGACTGAGAAACCCAGGCTCCCCTGTTGTGGATATTTTTTATGCTATCATATTCCTCCATAATTATTTGAAAGTTGATTTTAAGAATTGATTATTTGAATGCTTTTTGTTGCAAAAAAAAATAGAAAATTAATGTGACTGTAGAGGAAGAAAAAATTTCCTTTTTTTCGTTTTAGGTTCTTTTGCTGGTCTAATTATTAAATTGACATAAGACAGATTAGCAGGAGAAAGCAAATTTAATTTTATTCATACAGAAGCCCCATAAAAATATGAGACCCAAAAATAGTCAGGCATTTGAGGTTTATATGCCATCCTGAGGTAAGGGATGAGAAAGGGGCCTCTGGCTTCAAAGGAAGGAGGGCAATTCACAGGAAGATAAGAGGAGTTTGTTAATCAGATGTTCACAGGAAGATAAGAGGAGTTTGTTAATCAGATGTTTTCCCTGCCAGACAGATAAGTTTTTCAGATAAAAAGTTATCTCTAGTAATAGCTCTCTTTCTGGGATAGGCCGCCTATCTAAATTCTCTTAGGCAGGTAAGGGAGAGGTAAAAGTTTTTCCTGAGTCTGCTGGCCCTTGATTTCCTTCGATACAAAATAATCCACATGCCAAAGTGACCCAGTTTGGGGTGGCATATTCTGCTCCCCTTCATTGTTTAATCAAAAGGAGAAGGCTTTAAGTTGTAGAATCCAACACAGAGTTAAACAACCAAGTTTTGTTATAGACTCTGAAAAATTGAGAACCAACAAATCAAGTATTTTTAGAGCTCCCTCTCGATTCTTATCTGAGTTTCTTTTTGCATGGTAATAACCATTTTTTTTTAAAAAAATAATATAATCAGCTTTCTCCATATGGCTGTATTATGACTGCCAAAAGTTTTAAATTTTACATCTTAAAGATTTAAAAATCTCTGAAAAAGCAGATTAGGCATCCCAGTCCCAAGACCAAAGTTTTTAAGGGGGGACTTATTGTCCCAACTTGGATGAGTTTTCAATCCTGAACCAACCAAATGTGGCCATTATGGTATGGGCATTTATAGATTTAGAGGAAGAAAATACCTTTTTTCTCATTTTTTTCTTTTAATTCACCTTTCATTGATAATTACTGAAACTGAGCATTTGTTTTCATTGAACATTTGTTTTCATATGTCAATTATCAACTTATGCATCTCCTTTGTTATACTATTAATAGCTTTAAATTTTTTGCATTTAGTATTTTATAAAATTTCATATAAATTTTCAAATGAATTTTTAGAGTGCATATTTTCTCCAGGATTTCAGATGTCTTTTATTTAACACATTCAGTGGTATTATCATATATAATGTTTAAATTCTTTACTGAGCATAAAATAAAAATTAGTAATCAAAATTCTCTTGGTTATTCATTTTCATAAGGTGCAAGGCAGGGCAGTATCATCTCTCAACGATTCTAATATATTTATTTTTTCTTCATCATTTGAAGAGACACTTTCAGTTAGCCATTCAAACTGATCAATGATCAATGTCTTTAGGTCCATGTCATTTACACAATTTTTTTTTTTTTCATCTATAGCTCCTAAAATCACCTTCAGTTTTTTTTTTTTTTTTTTAAAGACTTTATTTATTTATTTGACAGAGAGAGACACAGCGAGATAGGGAACACAAGCAGGGGGAGTGGGAGAGGGAGAAGTAGGCTTCCCGCAGAGCAGGGAGCCCGATGTGGGGCTCGATCCCAGGACCCTGAGATCATGAACTGAGCGGAAGGCAGACGCTTAAAGACTGAGCCACCCAGGTGCCCCCACCTTCAGTTTTAAGAGATGCTCATACTATGAATAGTAAGGGGGATTGTCTTACTAGGTATCGTAGGCTGTTTGGGCTGCTATTACAAAATACAATGGACTGGGCAGCTTATAAACAACAGAGATTTATTCCTCTGAGCTCTGGTGGCTGAAAGTCCAAGAGCAGGGTGCTGACATCATCAGATTCTGGTGATGGCCCTCTTCTGGACTGCAGACTGTGGACTTCTCACTGTGGACTTCTCACTGTGTCCTCACATGGTGGAAAGAGCTAGGGAGCAACCACAGGGTCTCTTTTACTTTCATTTATTTTATTTTTTTTTAAGATTTTATTTATTTGACAGAGAAAGACACAGCAAGAGAGGGAACACAAGCAGGGGGAGTGGGAGAAGGAGAAGCAGGCTTCCCGTGGAGCAGGGAGCCGGATGTAGGGCTCGATCCCAGGATCCCAGGATCATGACCTGAGCTGAAGGCAGACCCTTAACAACTGAGCCACCCAGGCACCCCCAGGGTCTCTTTTATAATAGCACTAATTTGGGGGCGCCTGGGTGGCCCAGTTGGTTGGACGTCTGCCTTCTGCTGGGGTCGTGGTCCTGGGGTCCTGGGATCAAGACCCGCATCAGGCTCTCTGCTCCACGGGGAAGCCTGCTTCTCCCTCTTCCACCCCCCTGCTTGTGTTCCCTCTCTCGCTGTGTCTCTCTCTGTCAAATAAATAAATAGCACTAATTTCATTCATGAGAACTCCATCGTCATGGCTTAACCAAATCTCAAAGGCCCCATCTCTTAATATTATCTTATTGGGCATTAGGATCTCAACATATGAATTTGGGGGAAACACAAATATTAAACCATAGCAATAAGGAGCAATAAACTCATACCTCAGATCTCACTCACCAGGGAAAATATTTATCAAGTAAAATGAGGAGCATATGTTCAGTTTTTAATCTGTCCCTCCCTCATTTTCTTGTTCTTGATCAATAAGTTGAATTCATGTGACTTATCCTCTTTCTAATTTTATTCTTTAAATAAGGAATTCTGTTATTTTATTTAAACAAAATATATTCCTCTTTCAATTTTTCCTTTGTATGCATAAATTGGCCTACCCTATCTTAAAATTAAATCTGATTTAATTTTTTATATTTTTATATTATATATTTCTATAATTTTTTATACTGTTCCTATTCTCTTATGAGATTTTTTTACAATTCAAACTATAAACCATTTGCACATAGCTGAATATAACACGTGATATGGTTTTATTTTTCTACCCCCAAGTAAAATTTAGTAGAGAGTAAAATAATTTATATAAAAACAAAACCTGCTTACAAAATATAGTAAAAAAAAAATATCTTTCATAAAAACAAAACTATAAAATCCCAATGTATACCATCAGTAAACATGAGGAAAGGTTTTATATAAATAAAAAGGTAAGATTTATTTAAATAGCTAAAGTTGTGAAGTTCATGTAGAGAGGTACTAATTTTTTGAACAGGAGGATTTGATATAGTACATATAGTTAAATCCTCTGATACTGTAAGTTTTAAAAAAATTCTAATTAGTGCGTGCTTGGGTGGCTCAGTCGGTTAAGCATCTCCCTCCAGCTCAGGTCATGATCCCAGGGTCCTGGGATTGAGTCCTGAGTCCAGCTTCCTGCTCAGCGGGAAGTCTGTTTCTCCCTCTCCCTCTGCCCCTCCCCACCCACTCCTGCTCTCTCTCTCTTTCTGTGTTTCTCAAATAAATAAATAAAATCTTTAAAAAAAATTAAAAAATTCTAATTAGTATTCCAATTTTAAAATTCTTGAGATGACTAGTAGATAATTTGAGTTAAGTTAATTTTGTACTTTTGGACTAAGCTCTTGATAAAGAGTACAAAACAATCAGGACAAAATATGTGAAAGCAGCCTTTGAAAAGCATCAAAGAACTACTAATGAGGAACTGCAAGGCTAGGATCTGAAAGAGCAAAGTAACCAAGGATCTAATTTGGGTACCTGAGGTCAATATTGCAGTTGGAATAGATATCAGTGGCAAACCATATCTGACCAATGGAGTAACAGCTACTGAGTGAAGAAGAGCCCCAGCATTAGCCCTCCTTACCAGAATAGGGAACCAAAAGCAATATTGTGAATTACAGAGATTCATGCCCCATGGGTGAATTACAGAGATTGCTGCCACAATCAAAGACTAAAATGCAACATCAGCGATTCCTTTTAATCCCCTTTTAATTCATTGGTTTCTCCTGAGCAAAAGACAGAGTGTTCTGGTACAAATGACATTGGATTATAAGCCTAATCAGACAGTGATTCTAAATGGAATGCTGTTCAAAACATGATTACTTTAATGAAGAAAATTAAAATAGTTCTTGATAACAACTGGTAAAAAGTCAGTAAATCTGACAATACTCTCCTACCCTGACTCCCTGCAAGCAATAAGCAGATAAAGTTAGTAAAGTTTGTTTTTACTCAGCATGCATAGCAGTAAAATTTCACTCTCCTGTCTGTCTACATCAACTCCTCTGCTGTCCCAATTGAATTCACAAGGAAGGTGATCATCTCTCAAGACCAAGTCCACATACTGTTCTATTATATCGATGACCTTCTGCTGATAGAATATGGTGGGCTTGAAAAACAAGTATCATAGATACCTTAAGAACATACAAAATACCAGAGGTTTCAGAGAAAACCAATTAAATTTCAAGGGCCTGTACTTCAGTGAAGTTTTTAAAGTCTGAGATGTATCAGAATATCCCCTTAGTGAAAGGTGAATAAATGCATCTTATATCGCTACCACTAAGAGACTAGCATAATCTTGGTAGGCCTTATTGGATTTTGGAAGGAGCATCTGTATTTGTGTGTGCTATTCTGAATATTTATTAGTAATGTGTGTTAAAGACAAATTTGAGTACTGACTTAAATTTTTAGGTGAGGGTGCCCGGGTGGCTCAGGTGGTTAAATATCTGCCTTTGGCTCAGGTCATGATCCTGGGGTCCTGGTATGGAGTCCTGAGGAGGGCCCCCTGCTCAGTGGGGAGTCTGGTTTTCCCTCTCCCTCTGCCCCTCCCCTCTGCTCCTGCTCTCTCTTTCACATGCTCTCTCTCTCTCTCAAAATAAATAGATAAAAGCTTTAAAAAAAAATTTTTTTTAGTTGAGTCCTTACAAGGGAGACCGATTATTATACCACTGCTTCTCTGAATAAAAATATTCAGGCAGAATTTACAGGCAAAACCTCAAGTTCAGCTTGTTACTTGGAAATTATAGATTCTGATTATATGAAATTTAAGTTAGATTTGATAAAACTAAACACAAGACATTCTTACTCAGTTTTTCTCAGGATGCAAAGGTTTTAGCATTTTCTGTTTTTCATGACATCTCAATATTCAAGACTTGAGGAATTTAGGATCCTTTTTGGACATTAGTATGGTATAATATGTTTCATATATGATATGTTTTTAGATATATCATGTTAGTCATGATGAAAGACAGGAGAGATGAGGACAAGATGACAGTTTTTCATTTTTTTCTTCATTCCTTCTATGGTTTATTTCTCTGTTATTCTCTGCCTTAGCACAGATTTAATCAAATATCTTGCATTTGGCCAGTGTTAGCAAATGGGATACAAGGAGATCTGGGAATGTACTTGCACATTGGCATGACTTTCCTTGCTGAAGGGAACCCAACCTCAGTGTGAGTAGCCTGTTACAGAAGACCTGTGTAAAATAACCAAGACAGCCCGGCTGACAGCTGACCAACAATCAGACATATGAATGAGGACATCTTGAGATCATGGAGCCCCAGCCAAACCATCCACTGACAGTGGTGAACCAAGGCAAGAACAGACCAAATTGCCAAACTTCAGAATGATTGTTGCTTTAAGCTACTAATCCTGGGGGTGATTTGTTACATGTCTTAGGCTAATTGATACTGGTCAATTTCTGGCTTATTTTCACTCTTATGGTTATTTCTTCATGATCACAACTGAAAGCATGTGCATGTTTACCAGTGATTCTCCGTCTTGGCAAGCACTGAAATCTAATTTTTGTCCCCCTAGATGCATGATAGTATAAAAAACTCGGCTGCTGTGATTCTCAGCACATTAATCATGGCTCCTGAATAGTCCAACACCTCAAGGGAGAAATTAGCATCAAATATTGGCTCTCTCTGGGATTTTCTTCTCCCCAGGATTTCGCTCAGCAAATTCTATCTATTATAGCAGCAGTCCAGTATCTTCAAATTATATATATATATATTTTTAATGCTTAACTTTATTCAGAGAATGTTGCTTTGAAACAAGCCAAGTCTGATACTGAAAGAAATTGAATTACGTGCATTAAATTGTACAAGTTTCTCTTCTCTGTGGATTATAAACTCCTTGAGAAAAGGGCTATATGATTTATTTACCTTTGAGTCCCAACATAGAACATCATGTCTGAAACAGAATTTCTTAACATTTTTCTGTTGGAATTAAAGTAAGTTTGTTATCAAAAAATGAAAAAAAAGAAAATACAACATGGTGATTGGGAATGCAAGTTGAGATTTATACGTAAGGGCCAAGGAGAAGCTTTTGTTACAGGTAAGTTTTGATGTTTATCATTAACAACAAAGCATTCATTTTTTAAAATTTTATTATGCTATGTTAATCACCATACATTACATCTTTAGTTTTTGATGTAGTGTTCCATGATTCATTGTTTGTGTATAACACCCAGTGCTCCATTCAGTACGTGCCCTCTTTAATACCCATCACCAGGCTAACCCATCCCCCCAGCCCCCTCCCCTCTAGAACCCTCAGTTTGTTTCTCAGAGTCCATAGTCTCTCATGGTTCATCTCCCCCATCCGATTCCCCTCCTTCATTTTTCCTTTCCTGCTATCTTCTTCTTCTTCTTCTTTTTTTTTTACATATAATGTATTATTGTTTTAGAGGTACAGGTCTGTGATTCAACAGTCTTACACAATTCACAGCACTCACCATAGCACATACCCTCCCCAATGTCTATCACCCAGCCACCCCATCCCACCTCCTCCACTCCAGCAATCCTCAGTTTGTTTCCTGAGATTAAGAATTCCTCATATCAGTGAGGTCATATGATACATGTCTTTCTCTGATTGACTTACTTCGCTCAGCATAATACCCTCCAGTTCTATCCACGTCATTGCAAATGATTTCATTCCTTTTGATGACTGCATAATATTCCATTGTATATATATACCACCTCTTCTTTATCCATTCATCTGTCGATGGACATCTTGGCTCTTTCCATAGTTTGGCTATTGTGGACATTGCTGTTATAAACATTGGGGTGCACGTACCCCTTTGGATCCCTACATTTATATCTTTGGGGTAAATACCCAGTAGTGCAATTGCTGGGTCGTATCGTAGCTCTATATTCAACTTTTTGAGGAACCTCCATACTGTTTTCCAGAGTGGCTGCATCAGCTTGCATTCCCACCAACAGTGTAGGAGGGTTCCCCTTTCTCCACATCCCCACGAACATCTGTCATTTCCTGACTTGTTAATTTTAGCCATTCTGGTTGGTATGAGGTGGTATCTCATTGAGGTTTTGATTTGGATTTCCCTGATGCCGAGTGATGTTGAGTACTTTTTCATGTGTCTGTTGGCCATCGGGATGTCTTTGGAAAAATGTCTGTTCCTGTCTTCTGCCCATTTTTTGATTGGATCATTTGTTCTTTCGGTGTGGGGTTTGATAAGTTCTTTATAGATTTTGGATACTAGCCCTTTATCTGATATGTCATTTGCAAATATCTTCTCCCATTCTGTCGGTTGTCTTTTGGTTTTGTTGACTGTTTCTTTTGCTGTGCAAAAGCTTTTTATCTTGATGAAGTCCCAATAGTTCATTTTTGCCCTTGCTTCCCTTGCCTTTGGCGGTGTTTCTAGGAAGAAGTTGCTATGGCTGAGGTTGAAGAGGTTGTTGCTTGTGTTCTCCTTTAGGATTTTGATAGACTCCTGTCTCACATTTAGGTCTTTGATCCATTTTGAGGCTATTTTTGTGTGTGGTGTAAGGAAATGGTCCAGTTTCATTCTTCTGCATGTGGCTGTCCAATTTTCCCAACACCATTTGTTGAAGAGACTGTCTTTTATCCATTGGACATTCCTTCCTGCTTTGTTGAAGATTAGTTGACCATAGAGTTGAGGGTCCATTTCTGGGCTCTCTATTCTGTTCCATTGATCTATTTGTCTGTTTTTGTGCCAGTCCCATACTGTCTTGATGATGACAGCTTTGTAATAGAGCTTGAAGTCCGGAACTGTGATGCCACCAGCTTTGCTTTTCTTTTTCAACATTCCTCTGGCCATTCGAGGTCTTTTCTGGTTCCATACAAATTTTAGGATTATTTGTTCCATTTCTTTGAAAAAAGTGGATGGTATTTTGATAGGGATTGCATTAAATGTGTAGATTGCTGTAGGTAGCATTGACATCTTCACAATATTTGTTCTTCCAATCCATGAGCATGGAACGTTTTTCCATTTCTTTGTGTCTTCCTCAGTTTCTTTCATGAGTATTTTATAGTTTTCTGAGTACAGATTCTTTGCCTCTTTGGTTAGATTTATTCCTAGGTATCTTATGGTTTTGGGTGCAATTGTAAATGGGATCGACTCCTTAATTTCTCTTTCTTCTGTCTTCTTGTTTGGTGTATAGGGATACCACTGATTTCTGTGCATTGATTTTATATCCTGTCACTTTACTGAATTCCTGTATGAGTTCTGGCAGTTTTGGGGTGGAGTTTTTTGGGTTTTCCACATAAAGTATCATATCATCTGCAAAGAGTGAGAGTTTGACTTCTTCTTTGCCGATTTGGATGCCTTTTATTTCTTTTTGTTGTCTGATTGCTGTGGCTAGGACTTCTAGTACTATGTTGAATAGCAGTGGTGATAGTGCACATCCCTGCCGTGTTCCTGACCTTAGGGGGAAAGCTCTGTTTTTCCCCATTGAGAATGATATTCGCTGTAGGTTTTTCATAGATGGCTTTTATGATATTGAGGTATGTACCCTCTATCCCTATACTCTGAAGAGTTTTGATCAAGAAAAGATGCTATACTTTGTCAAATGCTTTTTCTGCATCTATTGAGGGGATCATATGGTTCTTGTTCTTTCTTTTATTACTGTATTGTATCACATTGATTGATATACAGATGTTGAACCAACCTTGCAGCCCAGGGATAAATCCCACTTGGTCGTGGTTAATAATCATTTAATGTTCTGTTGGATCCTATTGGCTAGTATTTTGGTGAGAATTTTTGGATCCATGTTCATCAAGGATATTGGTCTGTAATTCTCCTTTTTGATGGGGTCTTTGTCTGGTTTTGGGATCAAGGTAATGGTGGCCTCATAAAACGAGTTTGGAAGTTTTCCTTCCATTTCTATTTTTTGGAACAGTTTCAGAAGAATAGGTATTAATTCTTCTTTAAATGTTTGGTAGAATTCCCCTGGAAAGCGATCTGGCCCTGGGCTTTTGTTTGTTGGGAGATTTTTGATGACTGCTTCAATTTCCTTAGTGGTTATAGGTCTGTTCAGGTTTTCTATTTCTTCCTGGTTCAGTTTTGGTAGTTTATACAACTCTAAGAATGCATCCATTTCTTCCAGATTACCTAATTTGCTGGCATATAGTTGCTCATAATATGTTCTTATAATTGTTTGTATTTCTTTGGTGTTGGTTGTGATCTCTCCTCTTTCATTCATGATTTTATTTATATGGGTCATTTCTCTTTTCATTTTGATAAGTCTGGCCGGGGGTTTATGAATCTTGTTAATTCTTTCAAAGACCAAGCTCCTAGTTTCATTGATCTGTTCTACTGTTCTTTTGGTTTCTATTTCATTGATTTCTGCTCTGATCTTTATTATTTCTCTTCTCCTGCTGGGTTTAAGCTTTATTTGCTGTTCTTTCTCCAGCGCCTTTAGGTGTAGGGTTAGGTTGTGTATTTGAGATCTTTCTTGTTTCTTGAGAAAGGCTTGTATTGCTATATACTTTCCTCTTAGGACTGCCTTTGCTGTATCCCAAAGATTTTGAACAGTTGTGTTTTCATTTTCATTGTTTCCATGAATTTTTAAAATTCTTCTTTAATTTCCTGGTTGACCCATTCATTCTTTAGTAGGATGCTCTTTAGCCTCCATGTATTTGAGTTCTTTCCTACTTTCCTCTTGTGATTGAGTTCTAGTTTCAAAGCACTGTGGTCTGAAATGATGCAGGGAATGATCCCAATCTTTTGGTACCAGTTGAGACCTGATTTGTGACCTAGGATGTGATCTCTTCTGGAGAATGTTCCATGGTCACTAGAGAAGAATGTGTACTCTGTTGCTTTGGGATAGAATGTTCTGAATATATGTGTGAAGTCCATTTGGTCCAGTGTGTCATTTAAAGTCTTTATTTCCTTGTGGATCTTTTGCTTAGATGATCTGTCCATATCAGTGAGGGCATGTTAAAGTCCCCTACTATTATTGTATTGTTGTTGATGTGTTTCTTTGTTTTTGTTATTAATTGGCTTATATAATTGGCTGCTCCCATTTTAGGGGCATAGATATATAGATGTATATACCAACAATTTACAATTGTTAGATCTTCTTGTTGGACAGACCCTTTAAGTAGGATATAGTGTCCTTCCTCATCTTTATTATAGGTCTTTGGTTTAAAATCTAATTTGTCTGATATAAGGATTGCCACCCTAGCTTTCTTTTGGTGTCCATTAGCATGGTAAATGGTTTCCCACCCCCTCACTTTCAATCTGGAGGTGTCTTTGGGTCTAAAATGAGTCTCTTGCAGACAGCATATTGATGGGTGTTGTTTTTTTATCCAATTTTATAGCCTGTGTCTTTTGATGGGGACATTCAGCCCATTTATATTCAGGGTAACTATTGAAAGCTATGAATTTAGTGCCATTGTATTGCCTGTAAGGTGACTGTTACTGTATATTGTCTGTGTTCCTTTCTGGTCTATGTTGCTTTTAGGCTCTCTCTTTGCTTAGAGGACCCCTTTCAATATTTCTTGTAGGGCTGGTTTCATGTTTGTGAATTCCTTTAGTTTTTGTTTGTCCTGGAAGCTTTTTATCTCTCCTTCTATTTTCAATGACAGCCTCACTGGATATAGTATTCTTGGCTGCATATTTTTCTCATTTAGTGCTCTGAATATATCATGCCAGTCCTTTCTGGCCTGCCAGGTGTCTGTGGATAGGTCTGTTGCCAATCTAATGTTTCCACCACTGAAGGTTACAGATCTCTTGTCCAGAGCTGCTTTCAGGATTTTCCCTTTGTCTCTGAGACTCATAAGTTTTATTATTAGATGTTGGGATGTTGACTTATTTTTATTGATTTTGAGGGGGGCTCTCTGTGCCTCCTAGATTTTGGTGCCTGTTTCCTTCCCCAAATTAAGTAAGTTCTCTGCTATAATTTGCTCCAATATACCTTCTGCCCCTGTCTCTTTCTTCTTCTTCTGGGATTCCAATTATTCTAATTTTATTTCATCTTATGGTATCACTTATCTCTCGAATTCTGCCCTCGTGATCCAGTAGTTGTTTATCTCTCTTTTTCTCAGCTTCTTTATTTCCCATCATTTGGTCTTCTCTATCACTAATTCTCTCTCCTGCCTCATTTATCCTAGCAGTTAGAGCCTCCATTTTTGATTGCACCTCATTAATAGCCATTTTGATTTCGATTTGGTTAGATTTTAGTTCTTTTATTTCTCCAGAAAGGGTTTCTCTAATATCTTCCATGCTTTTTTTCAAGCCCAGCGAGTATCTTTAAAATCGTCATTCTGAACTCTAGTTCTGACATCTTACTAATGTCCATATTGATTAGGTCCCTGGCAGTCAGTACTGCCTCTTGTTCTTTTTTTTTGAGGTGATTTTTTCCATCTTGTCATTTTGTCCAGAGGAGAATAGATGAATGAGAGAACAAAATGCTAACAGGGTAGCAATGACCCCAGAAAAATATACACTAAACAAATCAGAAGAGACCTGAAACTGGGGGAAAAGAAAGGGAAAGAAAGAAAAAAAAAGAAAAAGAAAAAGATAAAAAAAGAATATGACCAAATATGATCAGCCTGGTGCATAGATCAGTGTCACACACTAGATTTTGGGCATATTTTGGTCTGTTAGGAGAAACTGCCTCCCAAAATTTTAAAGAAAGAAAAATTTTATATGTACAAAAATAAGGGTTAATACGATAAAGGGATGGACTATGAATGTACAGATGAAAATTATAAAAGATTTTATAAAAGGAATTGATAAGAAGTTGATTGAAAAAAGAAAGAAGAGGAATTAAAAAAAAAAAACTGGAGGGAATGTGATCAGGCAGGAGACTATAACAAAGCTTTACACTAGAGTTTTAGGGTATATTTTTGTCTGTTTGAAAAAACTGTATCCCAAAATTTTAAAGAGAGAACAACTTATATATATATATATATATACACCAAAAATAAGGTTAACTACTATGAAGGGATAGAATATGACTCTAAAAATGAAAAATAAAAAAGATTTTATTAAAAAGGGATTGATAAGATGTTGGTTGAAAAAGGGAAAAAGAAAAATTCAAAAAAAGAAAAAGAAAAAGAAAGTTAAAAAAAATGAACTTTGAAAGAGTAAAGAATCAGGGGGAAAAACGCTATGAATTCTATGTGCAGTATTCCCCTAGCACTGGAGTCTGCTGTTCTCGTTGATCGGTAAACTTGGTCTTGGAGGGCTGTTCTTGTTGATCTTCTGGGGGAGGGGCCTGTTGCAGTGGTTCTCAAATGCCATCGCTGGAGGCGGAATTGCCCCGCCCTTGCCAGGTCCGGGCTAAGTAATCTGCTTGGGTTTGCTCTCGGGAGCTTTTGTTCCCTGCAAACTTTCCGTACAGCTTTGGAGGATGAGAGTGAAAATGGCGGCCTCCCAATCTCTGCCCCAGAGGAGCTGAGAACTTGGGTCCCCACTCTGCAGTGTGCCCCCAGAGAAAAACAATCAGTCCTGTCTCCCCAGTATCCGGCCACACTCCGGGCTCACCTGGCCTATGACTGAGCATTTCTATCTCTGGAGCACGACCCCGTGTGGAGTCTCCAAACCCAGCAGATTTCTGCAGTGTGCTCCCGTGCCACTCCTCCCAGGGGAGGAAGGGGGGTCTCCCCAGATCTGCCACTTGTTGGGTCCCTGCTGGAGGAGCAGTGTCCCGACTGTGCCGTGGATCAAGGTTTATGGCAACCCCGAGCTGAGAGCCCACTCCTCGGCTCCGTCTCTGCAGCCGGCTTCCCTGCTCCGATCCCTGGGAGATCTGCTGCACTCAGGCACCCCCGGTCTTTCTGTGACCCCGAGGGTCCTGAGACCACACTGTCCCACGAGGGTTCCACCCCCCCTTAGCCACTGGAGCGACATCCCTTGGCGGAGCCGACTTCTAAACGTTCCGATTTTGTGCTCCGCGGCACTATCACTTGCCAGAAGCAGCCGACGGAGGCCCCCTCCCCTGCCATCTGTCCTCCCGAATATCTCCTTGGATTCACTTCTCCACACGTCCTACCTTCCAGAAAGTGGTCGCTTTTCTGTTCAGAGATTTGCTGCTATTCTTTTCTTCGATCTCCTGTTGAGTTCGTAGGTGTGCAGAATGGTTTGATCCCTATCCAGCTGAATTCCTGAGACCAGACGAAATTTAGGTCTCCTACTCCTCTGCCATCTTGCTCCTCTTGCCAGCATTCATTTTTTTTTAAAAACAGTCTTTGAACACTTTTGTCAGCCTGTATTGTAGCATTACAAGATAGTTAAAAAATGGTCCATTCTCTCAAGGAGCTCAATTTGTATGTAGAACAAAAGAACCATTTAAACTTCACAAAATTATATCATTTTCACCTCTAAAATATATCTCAGATAGACTCTTTTATATTTATGCCCCTTGCACTGTCTCCATCCTAGTTCTGGCTGCCATTCCATCAGCCTAGTTTAGACTACAGCTTCTCAAAAGTCTCCTTTTCAACACACACCATTTCCTCCAATCCATTCAAATGATGAGGTCAGAGTGATATCTTTAAAATTGTAAATGAGATCACAAGGCTTTTATCTCTGCTTAAAACTTTTCATTGTCTTTTTAACTTTCATTAGAATCCAAATTCCTTAGCCCAAAATTCCGGAATGAACTTGCTTCTGCTTTCATTTCCAACCTCTCATCTCATGAATCTCCCCATCCGGCTTAAATGTTTGCTGTTTTCCAGTTTTTTTTTGTCTTCTATTAGTTCTAAATTCTATCAGACTCTCTCCTGCCTCTGGGTTTTGTGCTTTCTGTTCTCTTTAACAGCATGTCCTTACCTGTGTTTTCTCCTGTGAGCTACTTATCAAGCTATAGGACTCTGACAAAGCTATACTTTAGGGAAGATTTCTTTGACTCTACTGTCTAAAGGAGGTCCCCTTCACCTCCCCATCCTCCATTTCCCAGAATATAGCCACAACATGTTTATCAGGTCAACTCTTGACATCTGGTCATCAATCTTTCACCACACCCAGGCCAAATTTAAAAAATTTTGTTAATACCAACTTATTTGAAGAATCAACTTAGTATATGCTAAGAATATAGTTGGGTAGCTCAACTATTAATTAGTTGATTTGTCATTTCCACTAAAGCACAAGGCCAGCAAGTACACAGGGATTTCCTGTTTTGTACTCTATTTAATTCCCTATGCCAACCGTATTATAGACAATAATATGCACTAAATGAATTTTTATTGAATCAATAAATGAAAACATGAATGTGTAACAGGTGGCCTGAAAAGTCCTGGGGATCTAGAGATCAGCACAAATTGTTCTGTTAAGTAGCTTTCAGTGTTGTGAAGAAATACCTGGGCACAGATAACAATATAATACAAATCTATTGAGATAAATGTCATGCAAGAGGAAAGAAATGCTCACTTAAACTTGACTTTAGTAGAGAAAACATTCTATTCATATTAGAAATAATGTTCCACCTTCTACTTTTCATCAAAGCACATTTTCCTAAGCTTTAGATCACAAAAGCTCTAAGAGACATTTAAACACTTAGTATAATGGCTAGCTAGTAGCAACATATTTAATTTCTTTCAGAAAAGTCAAATTAGTGTAAAAGTAAGAACACTAGTCACTAGGAGTAATGTGCAATGATTTCTGGTAGCTTTGACATAAACTTGTTTGTATCTCATTAAAATGTATTTATGATCTTAACATATAAAAATATGTATTAAAATATGCCTAAGTATATAAAATTAGAAATTCTGGATTAAGCCTCCATAGATTTAAATCACAGATCCCTCACTTTCCAGGTATAGTGCAACATAACCATGGGCCAATTGTTCAAACACTCTATGCTGTAGCTTTTTTTAAAAGTGGAAATAAGAATAATACCTATCTCATAAGGTATTTTACATGTTTAATAAGGGAATTTATATCAAATTATTGCAATATACAATATTAATATAAATTGTATGTAAAATATTTAGTTTTATTGACTTTATTTATAATTTTAAAAGAAGAAAAATTTGAAACCCAAGCTAGAGATTAATTGGTAATATGTTTGAAAAGCTGAAAAAATATTTGCCCCAGATTTTTATACTTTAAAGAAGGTACTCTGAAGATATATTTGCATTTCTTAACAAAGGATTAGCTGCAATAAAATTAATTAAAATATTCATAATATAGAAATAACATAAATATTGAATAATTTAGCATATGTTAAACACGAAGCACTTATATATATAGCCATTAAATCATGTGCTAGATGAACCTTATTTTTAAGGATAGATGCTATGCATTGTAAGGTTGAAACATGTTTTCAAGAGGTATATTTATTCTTATATGCATCAAATTTAATCTGATAGGATATACATCAGGTAATTGTTGAAACATATGGTTAATGAAATAATGGGCATTTCTCCTTATTTTATTTATTTCAATTTTCCAATATTTTCACAACATACATGGGTTTTGTATATTGATCTTTACTTTATTTTAAGAAAACAAAAGCTTTAAACTAAAAGAAGATAGTTAAATAAAAATTCTGCAACTGGGAGGTAAAAAAAAAAAAGTATAAAATCACTCATATGGGCTCCTTCTTACGTACTTATTTTGGAAATAAATTAACAGGAAAACATATTAACAGGAAATCATCTCTGCTAGAATGTTCTCATTACTTGGCTGGTTGTGTACATTTTTTTCAGTGGAATTTTTGGATTTTTTTCCAAGTGTCCTAACAAAAAAGATCTACTTTAAACTAATATTGCTCACTTATATCTATCAGGCTTTCATAGAATTCTAAAAGATTACTTAGAGAGACTTCTGAGGAAACAAGTAACTATAAAATAATAAGTTTTTTGTTTCATTTCTTTGTTTGCTTTATAACTTCATGCAGAATCTAATGTCAGAGGTAGAGTAGTCTGGCAGAGTAATATAGGGGATTGATAACAAAGCTGGTGCTGAACATAAAATCAGCACAGCAAGTAAACACAAGTATATGGAATCAGAAAAGGATTTCATATGGACAAATAAAGTTTAAGACCTTTAGTTCCACAATACACCACTCTGACATCATGAAATACTGCATAACAAATAAGAAAGTACAATATTTAAAGGACAAAGAAACTTTAAATATGTTCATGGCTGCACATAATTTAAATTTGATAAGTTATAGTTCAAAGTCAATTGGGTGGAGCTGTTCAAAGGCAATGTTTTCAGCTACTCATTTGAACTATATATTTTTCTCCTAGAAAATACAGTTTACATTTCCAATGAGTGTATGTTTGGTTAATATGACCCTTGTCATGTTTTGATTTATATTCCAATTTCATTCTTATTTTCTTAGCTGTAACAGAAGCCTCTTCCCATGCCTCTGCAATTTAAGGCTTTTACTGAAACACAAAGGAGATGGTCATAATTGTTAAAACTGTGATACATTATCTGGCTGCTAAAGTGATTTTAACATTAATTGAATATAATTAAACTGCTTTTAGTGTATCACGGGGAGTATGATTACTTACTAGATAACTAAGTCTACGTACTTTAAAGTTTATGTACCAGCAGGCTTTGTGTATAGTCACATGGGCCCCACTTTCTATAGGACCCTGCACTTGGTTTAATGCCCTACTGTTGTCATCTTAAAAATTTTCATAGTCTTCAAATAAGCATACCCACATTTTCATTTTCTGACCTGAAAGCTATATAGTCAGTTCTATGCACAAAAAATTAAAGTTTACTATTTTAATAGTCATAATATACTAATAGTCATAATATCCTAATATATCATTCCATTCAAGGTTGCTGTCATCCCTTCATATTTTCTAAACTAATGTTTTTCAATTACCTATTGATGCATAACTAATTATTCCAAAATTTAGTAACTTAACAAAACCCATTTCATTATACCTCATGATATTTTGATGAGGAATTCGGCCAGAGTTTCACGGCTGTGACTGGGATCATGTGGCATTATTCATCCGGCAGCTAGAAGGTCCAACATGGTGTCACTTACAATGTTTGGTACTTTGATGAAGTACCCCCTTTCATTTTGTCTCAGGATCTTTCTATGTAGTCCCTTTAGCGTGGTAGTCAGGTTTCTACAAGTCTCAGAAAGAATGCAGTGGGAAAAAAATAGGAATGGGAAGTTGCCAGCCAGTTAATGCTTGACTGGATATTGTTAAAACAGCATTTCCACAATGTTCTATTATTCAAAGTAGCCAGAGTCCACTGGTGACAGGCACCACCTCCTACAGGAAAAGTATCAGATCATTTGCATCCTTCTTTAATCTCCTAAATCAGGATTAGGCTAATATAGATAGAGAATTTATTTTTAGACATAAATTACTTTGTACATACTGCTTTTATGTCACTTAAGTCATTTTATAGATACAGTTATGAAAAAAATATATATACACACATAGATATAACAAAATAAAATAAATGTAAGTAGGTAGAGATATTGGTATATATGTTTATAGGTAGAGAAAAAGGTGTGGATGTAATTTCTACATATTTCCTCACTAGACTGAAAATTCCATTGATCCATATTGGTTTCATTATTCTATATGTTGTATTTGCCTATTAGTCCCTATTAAAGTGTCTTAAACCTAGATTGGATTTTGTAGTCTGTTCTAGTATGAGTTTCTGGAAAAAAAAAAAAAAAAAAGCTTGTATATATTAGGTAAACATGGACATGATGTTAGTATAACATAAAAGTCACATTTGGTTTACACATTGTTAATATTTGCATTACTAGGTAATGGTAACTGAAACAAATTACATGAATCCAGGTGAGTTCTATGAAAGATTTCAGTATAGTGTATGAAAGCCATGCACCCTATCCACTCCCTCCTGTCTCAGTATAGTTTCAAGCTGTCATGGAAGTGTTTACTATATGGTTCTTCTCAATTTCTGCCCTTGTATCTATCTCAGCATATGTGAGTATTCCTTACATTCTTTTGTATCCAGCTGCTTTTATATTTTTAAAAAAGATACACTTCTATTTGGTGGAGTTAATTTATTAGGATTTTAATATACATATTTTCAAAAATCTACAGCTTATTTTGTTGAAATCATTAAAACTTTTGTAACTAGTTGCAGAAATTTTGAAAGGTGTGCTTTAACACTACTCTTCTTTTATCATTTTTAGGATGAAATGCTGCAGAATGAGAGGTTTCCCAATATGCATATATCGTGTCATAGCAGAAACATCCATTTATTTTTGTTGAGTTAAATTTACATCACATATATAAGTGGCATCACATCAACAAAATTTACTTTGTATATATAAATGACATAATGACTTTATTTCTGTCATCTGCATTTTAAATTACAGTAAATATGATAAATACTTAAATGATTGTCACTTGACTTTATAGAAGCAAGAAAGAATTTTTATAAGCAGAGAGTGATTGAAAACAATATATTTTAACCTGACTTTAAATATTTTATTATTGAATATTTAATCTCCTCTTTAATGATTCTTCTATGCAAAGAAGCCCAATTATACTTCCCTTATGAATACCAGTTAAATATGAAACAAGGCCACCTCTGGAAAAGAATTCACAGATTGTGTCAGATTATCAAATGCTTTTGCCAATGGAGCCTAGTAATTTAAAGGAATACAAAGAAATATAATTTTAAATCATCTCACTAAAATTGAAATTTCTTAAAATTATACTTGTAGATGTATTTTCAAGAAAAGAACAATGCTTTTTTACATATGAAATATAACAAAGTCACAACCAGGAAGTAAATAAATACAATTAAAAACAAAACAGGACATACTTCCATGAGTTTAAGTATAAGTAATATGTAATGTGATCTTTGTGACTTCCAACAATAGAAAAGGGAAAAGCTTTTTTTTAATGATAATCTTTTGTGAGATTTTTAAATTCAGACTTTATTATTTTTTAGAGCAGTTTAAGATTCACAGAAAAATTGAGCAGAAGGTGCAGAGATTTCCTACATACTCTTTGCCCTTCCCCCACCCCCAACATGCAGTCACTTCTATGATCAACATCTCCCACCACAGTGGTACATTTGTCACAACTGATGAATCTACATTGACACATCATAATCACCCGAAGTCCATTGTTCACATTATGGTTCACATTTGGTGTTGTACATTCTATGGATTTAAACAAATGTATAATTATATGTAACTGTCATTATGGTATTATACAGAGTAGTTACACTATTCTAAAAATCCTTTTGTGCTCTGCCTATTTATCCATCCCTTCCCCAAGCAACCACTGATTTTTTTTAATTGTTCATAGTTTTGCCTTCTCCAGAATGTCATATAGTTAGAATCATGCAGTGTATAGCCTTTTCAGATTGGCTTATTTCACTTAGTAATATGCATTTAAGTTTCCTCTGTGTCTTTTCATGGCTTGATAGCTCATTTCTTTTTAGCACTGAATAATACTCCACTGTCTGGATGTACCATGGTTTATTTATTCATCCACCTACTGAAGGACATTTTGGTCACTGCAAGTTTTGTCAATTTTGAATAAAACTGTTATAAACATCCATGCATAGATGTTTGCGTGGACATAGTTTTCAACTTCTTTAGGTAAATACCAGGAACATGAGTGTCAGATGGTATGGTAAGAGTACATTTAGTTTTATAAGAAGCTGCCACACTGTCTTACAAAGTGGTTGTACTATTTTGCAATCACACTAGTAATCAGTAAGAGTTCCTATTGCTCCATATATTCACCAGCATTTGGTATTGTCAGTGTTCCAGATTTTGGCCATGCTAATAAAGGTATAGTGGTATCTCATGGTTGTCCTTAATTTTTTTATGCAAAAAAAGTCACACAACTTTTCAAAAATTGAGCAATGTAATAAGGGAGATATTACTACCATTGGGACATGATAACAAAAAGATAGATTGTGTCGATAGTTTTAGTCAATTTTTATAACAAATATTAAACGGTTAACACTTTAACAAAACTAAATATTTTGCTGTCATGTTGCATTTACTTAATTACTACTAAATTGTATCTTTTCCAAAGTAATCACTTGCTCTTAATTATCTGGTGTGGAAGTAGAACAGATGCTGGAAGGAGTGACTGAATTAAATAAAAACAGCCATTTATGTCATTCATTCTATTCATAAATTAAACATTGTTGTTTATTGACTATAAAAATACTTAATGTTCTGGATGAAGAACATAAACTGGTAGGCTATTTTAAAAATCAATCTGAAATATCTGTCAAATAAAATGAGGTATATAATTAAGAAAGTTGAGAATACTAATGTATTTTAAGTGGACTCAGTTTTGGTATTAATATACCTGAGTCACATATAATGGAGAGTTAAAGAATGTCAACTATGGAATCAGACTGACTTGCATTCCTATCCTAATATTTTTGACACCATTTTGTTGCAATAAGGAATATTTAATCTCCAAATTCCTAACATAGAGAAAATACCCATGTTAATACTTAAAAAAAAAAGTGTGGGGGTGCCTGGCTGGCTCAGTCAGAAGAGTGTGAAACTCTTGATCTTGGGGTTGTTAAGTTCGAGTCCCACGCTGGGTATAGAGGTTACTTAAAAAGGAAATGTTAAAGAAAAAGTGTGAACAACAGGCATTCCGGATACAATATCTTATTAATGTATACAATTATTAGCATCATTAGTCCATTTTTGAGATGAAGAAATTGGATATTTCTACTAGATTTAACAGCTTGTTCATATCCATCTAACTAGTAAATGATGAGGTCATAGATTAAACCCATATTTAGTTAACCCCCAATGTCTGATCGTATCTATTTTATAGTATAGCACTATATTATGGATAGCAGATAAATGTATATTGGATGTTGTTTCTTTGGGCAATGCCAGTAAAAAGTACTTTAATATAGTCCCCTAATTTTTATTTAGATCCTGAATTTCAAGTCCACTATGTGTTCTAATCAACCAATTAAAATCATAATGTAAACAGAAGATTTTTTTTCTTCAAGAATAATTTGAGTTGTGCATTACTGTGACTTTCAATTTGACTAATTTATTCAACAACTATCCATTAAACACCTCATCTCTATGAAACTAGGAACAATTAGGACAGAGAAATGTGAATTAATTTCCTTGCTGCCAACAATAAACTCAGAGCTGATTAGAGAGAACAGATATACAAATAAGGTTACATAATAGTTTATTGTTTGTGTTTACTTTAATTAACTATGTAGTCATTGTATTATCAAAATGTAAAGGGTATATGCAAATCGTACTCAATGAGGTCTTACATTTGTCCAAATAATGCATCTAATAATCTTTTGAGTATTTCTCTGAAAATTTGTGTATTATTCCTATTTGTTATTTTTTATATTTTTGGAAAAGCACCTTCCAGATTAATATTAATGTTATCCAGAAACTTCATCACTTAGAAAGCAAAACATATAGTCCTTCTTTGATTGTTGGGGTGAAAATTTTAAGTTATCTCTTTCATTACAAAGGAAAAAACTTAAAAATCTGAATCTTAAATTTTCTTAAAAATCATAGATATTGAGATCTCAGAAGCTGACATAAGAAATTCTAAAGCAAGAAGTAGTGAAAGGGAAAACTCTTTCTTCACAGAAGTCCACAGGAGGGAAAGGAGAGTGTGAAGAACAAGAATTCTCACCACCTCTGAATATTACTGACTGTTGAGATGGAGTAGGCTATGGAAAACTCCAAATAGGATAAGAAATGAGCCTGTAAGTAAAAGGGCTTCTGTTCATCTTTCTCCTGGGTATCTGGAGAACTAACTCAAAATGTGTTCCTGAGCCAATAAGGTTGTGCCCTCCTTGATTTGGAATGACACGTTGAGGGATGCCTGGGTGGCTCAGTCATTAAGCGTCTGCCTTCGGTTCAGGTCATGATCCCAGGGTCCTGAGATTGAGCCCCACGTCGGGCTCCATGCTCCGCGGGAAGCCTGCTTCTCCCTCTCCCACTCCCCCTGCTTGTGTTCCTGTTCTCACCATCTCTGTCAAATAAATAAGTAAAATATTAAAAAAAAAAAAAAAAAGGAATAGCACGTTGATGTCTTAAGGCAAAAAAGAGACTCTCTCTTTTTTGACTCTGTGATGGGGAAAGGATCCAGGTATTGGAGAGTATCCCCACTGAAGGAGGCAAATATAATTTAATTTAATCCATTGGGCTTGGCAAATGGTTATTAAGAAAGAAAGAAAGAAAGAAAGAAAGAAAGAAAGAAAGAAAGAAAGAAAGAAAGAAAGAAA
>NW_022589706.1:45381617-45473980 GCF_004348235.1 Phoca vitulina
AAAGAAAGAAAGAAAGAAAGAAAGAAAGAAAGAAAGAAAGAAAGAAAAAGAAAGAGAAAAGAAAGAAAGAAAAAGGAAGGAAGGAAGGAAAAGAAAGAAGAAAGGGAGAAAGAAGAAAGAAAAGAAAGAAAGAAAGAAAGAAAGAAAGAAAGAAAGAAAGAAAGAAAGAAAAAGAAAGAAAGAAAGAAAGAAAGAAAGAAAGAAAGAAAGAAAGAAAGAAAAAGGGAAGGAAGGAAGGAGGGGAAGGAAGGCAGGAGGGGAAGGGAAGGGAAGGAAAGTGAAGGAAAAAGAAAAGAAAAGAAAAAAGAAAAGAAAAGAATGTGATTTCAAGACAGAGCTTGCAACATGGATTGCTTGGGCAAGTGATGAGATGGAGAAAGCAATGGAGACTCAGAATCTAGCACAGGTCAAAACTAAGACTCTTCTGAATCGACGAGCAGTAAGTTACTTGACCTTAACAATACTGAGAAAACTGACCACTGCATGAAATATCCTGGTTGTGACATCAGCAGCAGGAGTCTCAGGATGCCCTGAGACCAGGGAGGCTCAGTAGTCCCTCAGTATCACTCTGAGGAGATGTACAACTCATTGCGATGAAATGCAAACACACTAACCATCTTTAACCTGACTTTTTCATTCCTAATCCTTAGGTATTTTTCTAGGATAACTGTTTGGGATCTACTGCTTCATTTTTAACATCTGTGTATCCAGTATTTAACCAATCTCTTTTAAACTGCTTTTTAGACTGTGTCTAATTTTTAGCTATTACAACAAAATGACAGGTTGGACAATAATGCATATAACTTTTTACACTTGTCTAATTATTCCTTTTCATAAATCCCTGTAAGTAGAACAAATGGATCAAAGTTTATCAGCATTTCAAAATTTTGAAATATTATGCATATTTTCCTCTAGAGAGGTTGTTACCAATTAGTATTATCACAAAATGTATAAAAATTCCTGTGATATATATACCGTTAGAATGAAGACATCATTGAGAGATAGATAGATGAATAATTTTTGTATGGGTGTTTTTGGATTATTATGTCTATTTCATATTATTTGTACTTTTTTTTCTCTATTGACATATAGCTGGCATTTACAGTTCCATTTAATTTGAAGCAGGCATTTGAAAAAATTAAAAGAGTTCATTTACTTACTTCAGATTAGGTAAAACGTTAATAAAACTTTGAGAAAACACACACACACACACACAAGGTTTATTACTGAAGATATGTAAAATTACCTACAGCTATAATCCTTATACCAAACTGAATAGGAAAATCCCAGAGAGGAAAAGACTAAACACCAACACTCAACTCTGAACATCAACCACCAGTAATCTGAGAAGTTAAATTTTGCCCTGAATGAATATGGATAAAATACATGCCAGACAATGTTTTCTGTTCTTGTAAGTTTTTTTTTTTATGATTATCTACAGAGCACTCCAAAATTCTTTCCAGACCTTGTTATAGGTAAATATACTCTCAATAATAAAACTTATAATTAGCTAAAAGGTGGTAGGTTTTCTCTCAGCAGTTTGAAGGGACATAAGTCATAGGTCATAGGCTACCAAAGAGAAAGTGGGCTTATTTAAAGAACACTGTTTCTGTCTAGTTGCAAACTCAAATAATTATGGTTGTTTTGTCGTATGTGAGTGACTTGTTGTTACATTATAATACCATATAAAATTTCAAAGATATGGGTGTTAGGTTATTGAGTACAGATTTATATTTGATTTATGGGAAAAAGAAATTCCCTCATGGAAACAGCTCTTATACCAATTTTACATAACTGATGGGACTTTCTATATATTTGAGATATTGTCACTTATAAGAAATATATATTATATATTTGGTCATTCAGATAACCAAAATATATTTCCCATATATATTTGGTCTTTGTCCATGGTTCCAGGATCACAGCTCCTAAAACTCTTGGAATTCCCTGTGATAGAAGCAATAAAGGTGTCTTTTGCTATCTTAATAAAGCAACTTTTAGAAAGCCTTTAGGTAACCTAAGGGTGGGGGCTGGTGGCCAGTGACACCAACCTTGTGATTAGAAGGTTGGAACTTACCCAACCCCTGCCCAGTGAAGGCAGGAGGTCTGGAGATTGAGTATAATTATCAATGGCTGATGATTTAATCATTTGCAGTAGTCTCCCTTATCCACTGTTTCAATTTCCACAGTTTTGCTTTTCAAGGTTTTGGTCATCTGTGGTCAACTTTGGGCAGGGAAGAATTTGCAGAAGGTCAAAGTGCCTACGTCATTCACCTCATTTCTTTCCCCATGCAGACATTTTATCATCTCACATCATCACAAGAAGAAGGGTGAGTACAGTAAAACAAGATATTTTGAGAGCGAGTAAGACCATATTCACATAACTTTTATTAAAGTATACTGTCATAATTGTTCTATTTTATTATTAGTTACTATTGGCTATCTCTTTCTGTGCCTAATTCATAACAAACTTTTCATAGGTACGTATGTATGGGAAAAAGGATAGTATATGTAGGATTTGGTACTATCCTCGGTTTCAGACATCAACTGGGGACCTCGGAATGTACTCTTTGAAGATAAGGGGCGGAGGCTATACTATAGGCCAATGTAATGAAACGTGGAAATTTGGGGAAAGTGGTACTTGCATAGAGAGGATGGAGGCTCTGCACTCTTTCCCTATGCCTTGCCCTACGCATCTCTTCCATAAAGTGTTTCTCTGAGCTCTGTGAGCCACAATAGCAAATTAATCAAACCCAAGGTGAGGGTCCTAAGACACTGATTTATAGCCAGTTGGTCAGAGGTACACGTAACAACCTGAAGTTGTGACTCGTGTCTAAAGTCCAAGGAGGGGGGTCACTGGAACCTCCATCCTATAGCTGGTTGGTCAGAGATGATGCTTGCCACTGGTGTCTGAGATAAGCACTGTGACAGTACAGATTTATAGGACTGATCCTTGAACTTGTGGAATCTGATGCTATCTCTGGATAAATAGGGTCAGAATTGAGTTGAATTGTAGGACTCCTAGCTGGAGTCTAAGCATTGCTTGTTGGTGGGGAGGAACTCCTCTCCCCACTCTCACATTAAAATTGGGTTCAGAAACAAATTAATATCTATAATTACTACTTCTGTGATTTTTTAGGGAATGTTAGAACAATTAATGAGAAAGGATAGAATATTCACTGTGATTTCCAAATAACTGAATCTCGAGTACTTTCCCCATCAAATACCTTAGTTCAAAGGAATAATTTGTTTTTTACCAGCTTAAAACTAAGGTTAACTAGAACAGTATTATTAGTAATAAAATAAAACTTCAAAAAGTTTTTTAAGAAGCATAAATATAAGCTATCACAAATTGTATTTGTTTGATTTTCCTGAAGAACAGTCACCATGTTATTTTCTTTAAAATTCTCTTCAGGTATTCAAATAACAACAACAACAACAACAACAAATTAACAATTTTACTTTGAATTCATCCTGTGACAGACATCTTATAAAATGAATTTTGAAAAGTGGCTTCATGAATTTGAATAATTCCCAGTGTGACTTTTTTTTTTTATTTTTTTTTATTTTTTTTTTAAAGATTTTATTTATTCATTTGAGACACAGAGATACACAGAGAGAGAGAGCATGAGCAGGGGGGGAGACAGAGGGAGAGGGAGAAGCAGGCTCCCTGCTGAGCCAGGAGCCCGACGCGGAGCTCGATCCCAGGACCCTGGGATCACGACCTGAGCCGAAGGCAGACGTCCAACCGACTGAGCCACCCAGGCGCCCCCCCAGTGTGACTTTTTTAAGTTGCAAGTAAGCAAGCAAATATATTAAGGTCACTTTACTTTTGATTATATATATGTGTATATATATATGATTTACAATGCAAACATAAGAAACTAAATAATGAAAATAATGGAGGGGCGCCTGGGTGGCTCAGTCGTTAAGTGTCTGCCTTCGGCTCAGGTCATGATTCCAGGTCCTGGGATCGAGCCCCGCATCGGGCTCCCTGCTCAGCGGGAGGCCCGCTTCTCCCTCTCCCGCTCCCCCTGCCTGTGTTCCCTCTCTCGCTGTGTCTCTGTCAAATAAATAAATAAAATCTTTAAAAAAAAAAAAAAGAAAATAATGGAAATCTTAAATCATTAGAAGTTTAGTAAATCACAGGGATTGGAAGCTCAAAAGCAAATAGAATATAGGATATCTGGTAGAGAATTATCTTCTGGTTAGGTGCTATTAAAAATGGAGCATTTTAGGGGCGCCTGGGTGGCTCAGATGGTTAAGCGTCTGCCTTCGGCTCAGGTCATGATCCCAGGGTCCTGGGATCGAGCCCCGCATCGAGCTCCCTGCTTGGCGGAAAGCCTGCTTCTCCCTCTCCCTCTGCTGTTCCCCCTGCTTGTGCTCTCTCACTCTCTCTATCAAATAAATAAATAAAATCTTAAAAAAAAAAAAATTAAAAAAAAAAAAATGGAGCATTTTAGGGACACCTGGGTAACTCAGTTGGTTAAACATCTGCCTTCGGCGCAGGTCATGATCCCACGGTCCTGGGATTGAGCCCTTTATAGAGCTCCCCACTCCCTTGGGAGCCTGCTTCTCCCTCTCCCTCTGCCTGCTGCTTGTTCCCCCTGCTTGTGCTCTCTCTCTGCCAAATAAATAAATAAATAAATAAATAAATAAATAAATAAAATCTTAAAAAAAATGGAACATTTTAGAAATGTTCAGAAACTGTTAGAGAAACATCAATTATCTGGTAGTTACGTAGGAGATAACCTTAGCTATACAGAACACAGATGCGAGAAATTTTGCAGATACCTATAAAAGCCTATACTTTAGTTGTAGTTATATACCCCATTTGTTTGTTCCCCACTTGCCCCAAAACATGGCAAATTAGAAGCAAAAACTTAAAACTATTTGAAGGCACACATATCAATAAAAATGGCTTCTGAAATGACAACAAGAGACAGAAATACGATTTAAGCTAATCCCTGAACTCAGCAAACAGACTAATGTGAAGGAATAAATTATAGGGACAAAAAGAGGTTCTAGAGTAGAAATTCTTCCAGCGTTTGCTCTTAATCCTCAAGGATTTGGAACATTGTAAGGATGAAAACTAAAGGCAACATCTCAATCTGACTGTAGTACTAGATATAATAATTTTGCAGGACATATGAAGAATTTAGAATTATCTGTGTGTGATTATTTTTATTCAAATATTTAAAAAATTCTTAGTTCTAAATATATCATTCAGATATTTTTCCCTCTTTTGTACTTTATCTCATTGTGGTATGTTTGGAATAAGACCTTCTTGGGATTGCTCGTTTGAGATCTTTTTCCCACGAAATGAAGCCAATATTAGTGAGTTTGTTGAGTAAGGGAGATACGAAGCTTTGTATTGAAGAGGGAGAAGTCATCTAACTTATCCTAATATCTAGGCACTCTCATCAAGAGGCTAAGGGTTCTACCTCAAGTTTTTGTTTTTGTTTTCTTTTTCTTACTTATAGGCCACACAGGGACCCTTCTGCAGCCATGTTCCCTCTCTGCCACAGCCATCCCTGCTCACTAGGGCTACCTAAAGATTTTTTTTTAATCCCATAATCTTATATATGGTATATTTGAGGGACCCCTGGGTGGCTCAGTCGTTAAGCGTCTGCCTTCTGCTCAGGTCATGATCCCAGGGTCCTGGGATCGAGCCCCGCATCGGGCTCCCTGCTCAGCGGGAAGCCTGCTTCTCCCTCTCCCACTCCCCCTGCTTGTGTTCCCTCTCTCGCTCTCTCTCTCTCCTTCTGTCAAAATAAATAAATAAAATCTTAAAAAAAAAAATATGGTATATTTGACTCTCATTATTGTCAGTGACACATTGCCTCATATCTCAGAGAAAGTGACAAATGCCATGGAGGACAGCAGGTAGTATTCCAGCACTAATTGTCTCCATTAAACATTTAGTTCTCTCTAGTTAAAGTGTTACAGTCTTGGGTTAAAACTCAGGACAACAGGGACACCTGGGTGGCTCAGTAGTTAAGCGTCTGCCTTCGGCTCAGATCATGATCCCAGGGTCCTGGGATCAAGTCCCGCATCGGGCTCTCTGCTCCACGGGGAGCCTGCTTCTCCCTCTGCCTCTGTCTCTCATGAATAAATAAATAAAATCTTAAAAAAAAAAAATAAAAATAAAAACCTCAGGACAACAACTGGTGTTTATAATCCCTGGGCTATAAAGAAAACTTTTTAAAAAATTTTTGTTCAGATGTTCAGGATGTAAAATATGTTGTTATTAAGAATAGTTAATATTAGCACAGTGGTTAAGAAGCCCAGTGAAGCCAGAGGGCTTGGACTAGAATTCTAGCTCTGCCATTTTTCAGCTGAATTACCACGGTCAAGTTATTTAACATCTGTGTGCCTTGGTTTCCTTACCTGTAAAATGAGCATAATTATAGTATGGACCTCCCAGGCTTATGCTAAGGATAAAATTGTTAACACACGTGAAAAACTTAGAGAGCTCTTTATGGTATTGTGTTATGTCAGTATTTGCTGTTACTATAACTTGTTCAATTGAACTTTTCTGAAATGGTCACTCATTTTTTCAGGTTTATAAAATTTACACATTTAACCTACTGTTTTACATCATTTTCATAGCCATCACTTCTATTAATAAGTTAATTTTTCCAAAGTAGCCTAAAGTGATAATTGTTTGAAAAAGGAAAAGTTGAACTCTCCCCATTGCTATATTAATGATGTACAAAGGAAGATCTGTTAATTTTTGAGCAGTTTATTTAAAAAGTCCATGAAGGTGAGAATAATGTTAAAACACAACACAACAAAAAGCTATTTGAGCTTTTGTTTGCCAGATTTATTTATCACAAAGTATTTGTGATAAATGTTTTGCAAATATTTAATCATTACAACAAGGTTACAGTTATAACTCATCTGTCTTAAGTTCAGTAAATTATACCATCTCAAGTTCAGAAAGTAGAAGGAATCAGGATTTGAACTCAGGCAGCTGGATTCAAGAACCCATCCTTCAAAGGATCTGGTGACTTGGCCATCTGTGAGAAGGAATGTTGCCCTAATTGTGGAGGCAGAAAATATAATAGCAAGGTCAAAAGTACTAAGACAAGAAGATTCCATGTGTTTTCCCAGAAATATAATTGCTATAAATAGATATTTGAAAGATTGAGCTTTGTAGGATTTTTTACTTTGATTTCTGATCCTGCCACTTATCAGCTTGAGACTTTTACTACATGACTTAACATCTTAAAATTTCAGTTTTGGTTCCTGTAAAATATGAAAAATAATTTATCTATCAAGAAGCTATTTTATAGAATAAATAATGTAAAATACAAAGTCTAGTGCAGTGTATATTATACAAAAAGCACTCCAATGATAATTATCATTATTTTTACTGTTATTGCTATTTTCTTAGCAATTATCATTTTTATTCAGTTAAAAGAGCATGTATAAGTGTGGAAAATGTGTTAGATGTGGTGGCAGAGGAAGAAAAATGAAATAAAAGATCTCTCCAAATGTTCCAGCTACTTGTTCACAGATAATAATAAATATATCACATAGATATATTTATATAATATGTATTACGTAATATGTATTAAATATAGAGCATCTTTATCATGTTAGTATCAAAATCAAAGTTATGCTGGAAATATAATTACAAATAATAATTTTTTTTTGTATGTTGAATTTTATCTGAAAATTTATTTATTTCTTCAACATTGAAAGGATATTCCCAGTAAGTATAGACTTCTAGATTAGTCTTTAAGGACTTTGAGAACATTTCATTCTTTTTCCTTTCTGACATCTGTAACTTCTTTTGAGAAATCCACAAAGAATCTTATTTAGCCCATTTGAAAGGAATACATTTTTATTTTCTCTCACTATTTTTCTTTGTATTTGATTTTTACCAGTTTTTTTATCATACACTTGGAAGTGATTGTTTTCTATTTCATATTTTAATTTATATTTCATATTTGTATATTTCATAGATTTCTCTGAATCTGTGCTTTTCCTTTCTTTGAAAAATCTGTAGGCATTATCTCTTAAAGTAGATTTCTCTTCCATTTTCTCTTCTGCTTTTCATAGATTCCAAACTTTAACTACAGATACCTAAGGCCTTTTCTCTATATTTATTTTCTGTCCATTTATGGTTCTCTGTATGTTCCAGCCTGGACATTTTCTATTGACCTATTTTTTAGTTTACTAATCTCTTCTGTCATTTCCAGTTAGCTGTTACAACTATTTTTAATTTTAATTTTTTATTTTAAAATTTTTATTTTAAAATTTTATTTTTTAAATTTAGATTTCCACTGGATTCTTTTTTATAAGTTCTTAGTCTCAGGAAAAAAAAAATCCATTTTTGCATCTGTGGTAGGCTAAATAATGGCTCTCCAAAAATGTTCATGCCCTAATCCCAGAATTTGTGAATATATAGTTTTACATGGTCAAAGGAATTTGTAAATGTGATTAAAATTCTTGGAAAAGGTAGATTATTCTCTGTTATCTGGGTGGACACAAAGAAATCACAAGGCTATGGGAGGTCAGGGAGGAGAAGCCAATGTAAGAACAGAAGCAGAGACTGGAGTTTTGTGGCCATAAACAAAGGAATGCCAGAAGTATTTAGAGACTGTAAGTGACAAGGGAATGATTCTCTCCTGAAGCTTTTAGAAGGAACATCTAGAAGCCTCTGAAGCCTCTAGAAGGAAAATGACGGACATGTTTATTTTAGTCTCATAAAACTGATTCCAGACTTCTGATCTCCAGAATCGTAAGATAATGAATTTGTGATGTTTTAAGCCACTAAGTCTTTGGTGATTTGTCATTGCACCAGTGGGAAGCTAACATGTACGAATTTTTGTAAACATAATTATTTATAAAGAAATTCATTTTAAAGTTTGTGTTTGATAACCACAATCATTGGATCATCAGTGAGTCAATTTATATTATCCATATTCTGGGTTTTGCTTAATGGTGTGTCTGGTAGTTTGGGTTTGAATGTTTAACATTGTATATGAAAAATTATGCAGATTATGGATAACTTTTATTTTCCTTCAGAGAAAGTTCACCTTATACACTGTTAGGCAGCCATAATGGATTAATTTACCTTAACCCAATCAATTCTCTAGCTGACCTAGCTCTTTGTTTTAGCTTTTGTTAAGCCTTAGTCTACATATGGTCTTCCCAGGGTGGGATGTAATTCTCCAGTGGAGAGCCTGAAGATGTTTACTACTGCTTCTCCTCCTTAGACAGTCTGAAGCCCCTCAGGACCATGATTCCACTAAACACTTCACTCTAATTTTCATTCACTTCTGCTCCTCTCTTTGTTTTTTAACCTGCACAACTCAAGGACTCAACAGTGCATTGGACTCACTTCTTGAGTTTCCCTTCTCGCTGAGATTTTTACAGTGCAAGTTCTGGCTACCTTGGCAGTCTCAAATTCTAATTTTCCTTTCCTTTTTGTTAAGCTCCATGAGATTCCCAAATGTTCTACTGGCTTCTCTGACCATTGGACAAAACCCTCTGCCTAGTTTTTTGGTCTCATTCTATGCCAAGATTCATTAAACATTTTAAAAGCCCAGTTTTATAGAAATAATCTGGTTTAACCTTTCTAGCTATACCAGAGTTAGAAATATGACTTTCATTTTACAGATGTGAACCTTGAGCCTCAGACAGGTCACATAACTTGTCTAACATAACACAGGTAGAACTGGAAGCAGATATCTCTCTAATCTCTACACTCATTCACTACACAGGAATGCTGCCCAGATGTAATCAAAAATAAATTGAGAAAAAAATTGGCGACAGAAATGTAAATAGGAACTAAATTTATGAAGGTATTAATAAAGTTTCACTTTTTCAAACATTAGTATATTTTACTCTCTAACTGAAAGAAGTAGGAGATGAGGTGTTTTTGAATTTTAAACACTTGATCTATTGTTAAAGTTATGGATATAAGCACTAGCGGTAAACAGTTTTTGCAACAAGACTTTTTAATATAGATGACCTAAGTAGGAATTAATAGAATACCTCAGTTAGAAGGGAACGCAACTCAACCTACAGCTCCCATGGAAATTTTTATAATAGTGCCCACCGTAGTTGGTGACCATTGCATTTTTGTACCATCTCTTGACATTCCAATTGGGGACAAATTTATTTTTCTTATGCAGAGCAGTAAATAAATCTATGTTTATTTCTTTTGGTTGTTTTTCTGGGTATAGAAAATAGATTTGGACAGATGAACATATTGGGGAGGTACGTACATATGTGAGGAATATAAAAGCAAGCAAAGTATATTAAAAGGTTAAGATAAGCTCCCAAATAATAGGGTGATAATTTTAACCAGAATAAATAAGAAAGAATCGGTGGGGGAGGCAATAATACTATGCTGTCATAGTTAAGATTGTAATGCAGTGAGCAAACAAATAGTTCTATGCGGGAATTTCAAAGAAAACTATTCAAAGAAAACTAAACAATAAAGCAGGTCTTTGTGAAGTAGAGTACAAGAGCAGTTGGTTGTTAAGTTTCGTATTAATATATTTCCAAACTTTTTCTATAAAATATATTAAAATGCTAACAAGAATACTAATATGAATACATTAAATAATTACAATAACTCCAGTAACATATCAAATATTGTCATTGTTTTAGACAAAATGATACTGGTTAACTTGGATTTTGAAGGATGTGAGGATGGGAATTTAATAAGGCTTTGTATAACCAATTTTTTTCCCTATATTCCTTATGTTTGCAAAAAACAAACAAACAAAAACAAATAACCAAACAAAATAAAAATTCTGGTACTTGAAAGCCACTGAACTATTTAAAATCTTTATCTTGCTTGATTTCTTGTTATTTGGCATGGCTAGTAATTCTTCTTAAAAATCTTTTTTCTAGTCTCCTGAGCACCATGTATTCCTGGTATTTCTCCCACATCTTAGAGCCCTTATTCTATTCTGATTCTTCTTTTCTGCCTTTACTCTTTCTACCCAGTCCTTAAATATCTGTACTCCTTAGAATTCTCTAGATCCTCTTCACTCATTTAACAATGTCTCTATGGTAAGTATGATATACTTTCAAATGTTTAAATATTTGTTTTATGTACCATTATTCTCATGTAATGATTTTAGAGAGCCAAGGTCTGAAATCAGTTAGATTTGAGTACAGTTACTGAATTATTAAGTATGGGAGTCGAGTAACTTAACTTTGTCAGTAAAAAAAAGTTTTATTTTAAGAGGAAGACCTCTTCCTCTTCCCTTCTAGGAAAAACTAGCAATCTTCATTTGATCAGGTTGTAAGACAATAACTAGAGTATGAAGACGTGTGAGTTGGATCACTAAGCACATAAAGGAGCGATGTCCCTTTTCACACACTTCTGTCCAAGGGAAGGCAAAGACTAGCTCATCTTGCTTTTTTGTTCACCCCATTTTTATACATTGACAATAGTAGGAATGATGCTACCTCAAATTTTTTGGCTTCCACTTTGTTCATCAGTCATGTTATGACCTGTGAGAGAGTCGCTATGTTAGCTTAATTCTGCACTACCAGTATAATATTATTTGTTAATAAAATAGTATCTTGTTTAATATCTGCATTGCTTTATATACATTATGAGAGAACGTAAAAAATGGGGCAGAATAGGGCTATGGCAGAATTTTGGCATTCTAATGTGTCTGAACCAACTACCAAATTACAGTGGCAGACCTTGAAAACAAGTAATAATAGTACTTGCTTTACAAGTTTATTTTGGCAATTAAATGATATTATCTTGTATAAAATACTCAGCATATGCTGGGCTATTCTAATTTACCCCTGAGTTTTTTTGCTCATTTGTGAATGCATTCATCTTTTCATGTTTTACCATGAAATCAAAAAAATATATAGAGGGGAAATCTATTTTGTGACAAATGTGTACGACACTCCAACATTCAGAAGTTTTTAAAGGATATAGGGATCTAAGCAAGAAAACTGGCAAGGAGGATCATCAGTTTCATTGCTGATCAGAACAAGACAACACAACTTCAGATTTTGTGAAGAGAGATGGACAAAATATGGATTCAAGTATATTCAAGAGAGAAAATGTTGAGATACATTTTTAACAGAAAGCATAGGTATTCTAAATTTCAATCTAAAAGTTTAGCAGGGAATGAGGTGGTAGCTGAAAGACAATATAGGACTGAAGGAGAATTGTTTTTTTTTGCTTGTTTGTTTGTAAGGGGGATAGCTGGATAGAGGGAAGGTGGGCAAAGGGAACACAATTTATTCCCATGGCCTCAACCGATCCCCAAGGTCTGACTTACACTGCAAAACGGACTAACACTCAAAAACAGACTCTTACTTTGGACATGTGGACAAATGTGATTGTAGTTGTACATTTGTTGGGTCTATTTTTGTGGTGAGCAATATCAGTGACAAATGATGAACCATGGCTCATGGTTCAGTCAAACAAGGACTTCTACCCTTGTTTCCTCAAATGGAGAAGTGTAAGAAGTCCACGCTGGGGGCGCCTGGGTGGCTCAGTTGGTTAAGCATCTGCCTTTGGCTCAGGTCATGATCCTGGAGTCCCGGGATCAAGTCCCGTGTCGGGCTCCCCTGCTCAGCGGGGAGTCTGCTTCTCCCTCTCCCGCTCCCCCCTTGTGCTCTCTCTATCTCATTCTCTATCTCATTCTCTCTCTCAAATAAATAAATAAAATCTTTAAAAAAAAAAAAAAAGAAGTCCACGTTGGTCTCAAAGGTCATCCTAACTATCCCACCAGAATTATTGCAGCTGGGTCTTGTACCTCATTTTGTCATCAGGAATAGGATTTGTTCCCCATTGTCTTAGCACTCCTGTAGAATGTTACATCAAAAGCAGAGTCTTTTTTCCTATAGGCATGATTACTTTAAAGTTACTCTCCTGGGAAGTGACACCTTATTTCTCTGCTTTAGCCGTGTTACGTTGAATAAGCAGATAAGTTCTGTACCAGCAGTGGGTAACACAGTCTTATGATGTGGTCAGTAGTTGTAATTTTTCTTTCTTATATAATACTTACAATTCTTAACAATTTCCCATTCATTCTTTATTTCAAAAGTGAGAAACTCCCTCTCTCACCCAAGCTCCCCATACAATTGATTCTATAAATACTGCTTCTTACATATCTCTCCAAAACTTCCAATTCCCTGGACTGTCATTGCTTTCATGCTAGCTCAGTGTACAGTTAGGTCTCACCTCATGTATGACAGTAGATACTCTTATTCCTCTGTGATTTAACCTTTGCTCTAAGTTGAGGGAATGATTTTTTTAGAATGTAACTATCTTTATGTGATATCCCTTTAAATCTTTCATACTGCTCTTACTAAAAATTCAAATTCCTTAAAAACTCTTAAAATTCTGGGGGGTACCTGGGTGGCTTAGTCAGTTAAACATCTGCCTTCAGCTCAGGTCATGAGCCCAGGGTCCTGGGATCGAGTCCCGCATTGGTCCCTGCTCTCTGGGAGCCTGCTTCTCCCTCTCCCTCTGCCCCTACCCCCTTCTCCTGTGCGTGTGCACACTCTCTCTCTCTCTGTCTCTCTGTCAAGTCAATAATAAATAAAATCTTTAAAACAAACAAACAAAACTCTTAAAATTCTACCTAGTTTTCTTGCTCCATTGGTAACATGCCACCACCTCTTCACTTCTATTTTACGGATGTGGGGACCCTTTTAGATCTCTGAAATAACAATGAATACCAGTGTTATTCCTAGCTCAGTGTTATTGACAGATCCTTCCTCCCTATGGTAGAGAAACTCTTTCCATTCCCATTCTCTATTTATGTGCCAACTTTTATTCATATATTCATACTTCAGGTCACACCTTGAATGTCTTTTTTATTTTTTTAGGAATTTAGATTCAAACTTACTCTTTACTATTCCCATAGCATTCTGTAATATTTTTTTACTGTAACTGTTTAACTTGTTTTAATGTCTTTTTTGTACCCCAAATTTGAGTTGCATTGAAGAAGAGATTATTCTTTCTTGTCTCTAATTTGGAATGTAGCACTCACTACTCTACTCTTGGCACAGAATGATTAATAAGTAATCACTGACTGAATAAACAAACATGTGCCAATAATTAAAACATCCTCAAATTATTTTTTCATAGTGTAAAAATCAGTTATTTTTCCCCTTGTAGTTAGGTGAGTCTGGGAAGGAGTGGGTAGTTATCAAGGAAGAAAAAATTCAAGGGATGAAATGAATGCTTTTATATTGCTTTTAGAAACATTGTGAATGAAACAGTATTTAAACATCATTGACCTCAAAGTAAATTCTTTATCAAATCCAAGACAATGTGTGATTGTGAATTCACAGTTTCTCGAAAACCACAGGGAGAAAATAACTTCAATTATATAGGGAGAAAAAGATAAGTATTTAAATATATAGGTACCATACATTGAATGTATCAGTAATGTTCTCCAATGTTAGTACTTCGTAATTTACCTCTTGTATTTCACAACATAATACCAAATGTGCATTATTATCCCCAATTTGTACATAATCAAAATGATGCCTAAACAATTACTAAGTGACAATATTTGTTCCTGGGTCTGTCTGATTTCAAAGCTTATGATTATAATATGGAAATCAAACTTTTTTCCTCAAGACAAGTTTCCAGGAGTACAGATTCTTGATACTCAACTACAATGCAATTTGAGGTAGTTTTTGTTTCGTTTTAATTAGGAAAACTGATATGGTGACCTTTTCCATTATCTGGGTGGAATACACCAATCCCATTTCTAATAATTGTTGCAATGCAGGTAATGTTTTTTCTGCACATAGGATAAGAAATATAGGGTTATCATAATGCTTTGGCAAAGGGACAAATAAGACCTTGGTACTTGTAGAAAGGGGATTCCTGTTGGAATGATGCTGACTTCCCTCTCTTTGTGGTGACAGAGAACTCCTTTTCCCTCAGTAGTGAGGGGATGCATATACTCCCCGATTCCCAAAAGGTCGCCAGGTAAACCATGCAAATATGTAACTCCCCTGATTTGCCTCAATTATGTTTGTTTTCTAAGTAAGTAGAAACATAAAACAAAGTTCTTCTTTTGGAATAAAACCTACAATGAGTCCAAATCTTCCTGGTTCATGAATGCTTCTCCATGGGAGGCTCACCTGACAGCATGCCTCATCTTACCTCAGCACCGCTATTATGTAAAGCTTACTCCATGCCTACACTTAATATTGAGGGGGTGTTTGCCGTCCCACTTAATAGATGCATATTTTATACAGATACACAGACATGATAGATCCAACTTTACTGTGATATTATGTGTTGTTTATGTGTTATGCTTTATTTACACACTTTTCCACTTGTAGTGTGTTGAAATGAGCTCACACTTACACACGAAGTCCCAGATGTGCTTTGTACCTGCTTTGGCTAAATATGAGGAACACACTTATTTCCTAATTATGCATGGAATAGAGATAAGCACTTTTCAGACTGTATAACCATGATGTCACATCATCATTATTTCTTATGTGATATCCTGTATGAAGATATATTCATACAATCATTTTCATTAATTTCCTAGAATAGAGCTTGAAATCGTAAAATTTGAAGTTTTAAGGTATTATTGTTTAGATTAGACCTTTTGAAGGACTAAGGAAAAAAAAAATGGTTGTAAGTTGCTAAGCATACGAGTCCCAAATTATTTATGTACCTAAATGTTTATTTTAAAATACAACTTTGCTAATATATATACAGCAAGACTGAAACTGTTTTTCACATTATACTCTGGTGTATAAATAAATATAACTTCTCCATATCCATAACTATGCTGATCTTCTCATGAGCCAACCCCTGGCTATTTAGAAGGTGGAAACAATAAATACATTTCTTCAAACTTTGAAATATGCAGGATCTTAGTGCCTCTTAGTTTAAATAGTTTCTTTTTGATGGATTCATCTTTTTCAGGTAAAAGCTCTATCACTTAGACCTAATTAGTTTTCCTCTCCATAATGATTTTTTGCTTGTTTGTTTTAATGGAGAGGTCAGGCATCTGGCAGTGGAGGGAGACAAGGACCATGAATCCCTGTGGTATCTTCTGAACTGCTCAGTCTTTGTTAGAAAATGTCTGATAGGATTACTTTTTTGGATTGGTGATCTCTGAATTATGACTCGTCTTGTCTTCGGATTGTTATATTAACGCTCATTGTTGGAATCTCTGGCCTTGACGATTGTCTGCATCTTGAATTGCTTACATGTGACATATCCATTGTGCATTGTGACTTAAGTTTTTTACTGGATCCTGACTGACCACACCTCATTATACTCTCACCAATGCTTCAGTGATTCTGAATCTCATTCTTGTTTCATCCATCCAGTCCTTTGGCAAGTCAGGCTCACTTATTTGTCTTATCTGTGCATTCATCTTCCTCTACATTGTGGCACAATTGTCACTGCCTCAGGCTAGTTGTTTCAATTGTACCTTTCAGAAGGTACATGCAAGGAGCTATGCACTTAGAGCTCCCCTCCCCCATTCCAATGTCCTTGACCTTATCGCATATCTTTTTGGAATCCCAAGTGAGGAAGCTAGGACAGACTGATCTGATCTCTGTCCCCAACACTCTTCCCTTCTTCTCATAAAACATCCTGATCAGAAAGAGGAGGTTTTCCCTGTCCTTCTCTTGCATCATATCCAATACCTTCTCTAAATGTACTATTTTTCCATCCAATTTTGTGCCACCATGTGGGATGGAATTCACTGTAATGATGAAGAACACATAATTTGGGGCCATTTTGGCTATGTTTGAATTCTAACTCCATCAGTTATTAGATATATGACCTGAGTCCGAGACACTTAACTGTGCCTCAATTTTCTTGTCTATAAAATATGGATGAGTACCTATGTACTAAGTACCTATGTCTTAGGGACATGGCAAGATAAAATGAGTTAATATAAATAAATGGCTTAGAATGATGCCTTGCAATAGGTACTAAATATATTTTAGCATTTATTTTTAGTGTAAGTTATATAAATTTGTATTAAAAGAGCATTTAAATTTTTGCTTCTCCTTTAAAGGACTCCTCAGTTCACTTGGCTTCCTCCTCTACTTCCAATCTAACTGGAAATTCAATACTTGGGACACCCCAAACACATCCACATATATTATTAAAATTTTTTCAAATCCAGGAAAACATTAGGTATATTTTGCTTAGTTGCATATGTTTAAACTTAGCAGGAAGGGTATATTAGTCCCTAATCCCAACTGTATGCCTTGTTTGTCTGTTTGTTTTTGACTCCAAAAATCATAATTTAGACCCTGGTGTTAGGTTTTTGATTTAACAAAGAAACTGATGCCAAGGGGGCCTGGTGTCTGGAGATTAATAGCACACTTTTACTCTCTGATTTTCCAGAACTTTGGCCTTAAATACCACAATAAGAATTTCTTTCTTTTAACTTTTCTCTTCTCTCCTCCTTCTTCTTGCCCTCCTTCTTCCCCCTCCCTCTCTCCCTCTTTCATCTTTGTTTCATTTTTTTTTAAAGATTTTTATTTATTTATTTGAGAGAGAGAAAGCACAGAAGGAGAAGAAGACTCCCTGCTGAGTGGGGAGTCCGATGCAGGGAGCTCCATCCCAGGACCCTGAGATTATGACCTGAGCTGAAGGCAGACGCTTAACCGTCTGAGCCACCCAGGTGCCCCATCATCTTTCTGATTATATATCAAATCGAAGATCTTTCTCCAAAACAAAATCATCTTTATCATATCTCAGGCTCATACACTGTAGCTTGAGTTACTGTAACTGGGGATTCCTTTTTTGAAAAGCAGTTCAGTCTCTTAAAAATGCAGGTTCCAGAGGTGACCTAAACAAATTTCCATGTTTTCCTTTTCTTTCTCTACTGTATTGTGTCTTTCTCTTAATTATTAATTCTGCCTAAGGTTTCAATTCCTGGCCTCATGATGACTTGGATCTCAATAGTCTATAGCTTTTAATTAGACTAGGGCTCACATAAATGATGCCCCATGATTTTGAAAAAAAAAAAAAAAAAAAAGGGTACTAATGTGTAAATTCTATGAGAATGTATTTCACCATTGGTCAGTTCCACTTAAGTAGCCAAACTGGAGTTTCACTTTCTACCTTCACTGCCCCTCTGGTTATCAAAAACAATTTTTTGTCCTATTCTTCAAGTGTACTGTGAATTTTAAAAGGCCACATCTCCACATTTGCCTAATTAAATGAGTATTGGCAAATATTTAAAAATGAGCTATCTTAAAGCCATCTGCTGTGCAAATTGTTTTTTTAATATACATATTTAATATAAATATAAATACCAAACTTGCTAATTTTTTATATGGTACTTTTTTTTTCCTTTTTTTATTCTCTTTTCTAACTCCTATCCATTTATCCAACCAATACTCCACCAAATAACTCATAGTAAGAAGACTCCATAAGTATATTTTAATTATATAGACAATACATAGTGTTTTTAATTATCTTATGTCTTTTAAGTGGAATCATTTTCACAATCTGAGTGAAATTGATTTAACAAAGAAACTGGTGCCAAGGGGGGCCTGGTGTCACCATTGATTGATAATGAGTCAACATTGATTACCTTTATTTCCATTTTTCTGAAAACTACTGTGTTTAATGATTTGGATTTTTTCTGGTGAATTTCCTGTGCATGTCACCTGACGATTATGTTCTGTTACATTTTGTCTTTCTCTTTTCAATGTATCAGAATACATTGCTTATTATCTACATTATGGATATGTTTTCCATACATTTGTCATACATTTGTTATTACATACATTTGTTATTACATTTGTTATTAATGTCATACATTTGTTATTAATATTTACATTTGTTATTAATGTTTACATAGATTAGTGTACTAGTTATACATTTGTTATTAATATTTACATAGACTAATGTTACTATCTCTCATTTTTGTTATTTGGTCTCTTTTTCCATTGCTGTTACTATTCTTTGCCTATGTGTTGAGGTTTAATTTTAGTTGGAGTTGTGATGGTCTTTCAGTGGTGGAAACCCAACCGCCAGAAGAATAAGGTAGACTGTATCCCCCAGTGGTGTACATAAAGGAATATTCCCATCTGCCTGTGTTCCATGTATTTTCCAAGAGAGAGGATTCAGCCACAGCATTCAACTTATTTTTGTGGGTTAGCAAAACTACTTAATATTACTGTTAAATATTGTTAAATTTTCAATTGGGGATAGTTAAGAGACAAACCTCTGTAAACTGTTTTCCAGGCAACTGCTCAAAAAAATGGGGGAGAAGACAAATGAACAGCTCCTTTTTACCTAGAACTCAAGACTTCCTATGCCTGTGAGCTCAAATTGTCACTTGACTCAGAAGAGTGTGTTTTTACTATAGAGGAAAGGAGACAATTTCAGGTCAGAGTCTTCTCAGAGTCCCTGCTTCATTGTGTTTTAAGCTATTTTGTTGTTGTTAAGGGGAAAAAGTGCTTTAGGATTGATTATAGTAAATTAGCATTCTCATGTGATAGCTCTAACCTATTAATCTACTGCTATTAATGTATGACATAAGTACATTTATGGAACACTGCCTAAAACTTTGATCAATTTTTATATAACTTTATATATTTCCTTTAAATTTGGAAACTAGAAAAGATTTTATAGAGGGAAGAATGCTTTATCCAAGGTCACACAGTGAGTTAATTTTTCTTTGTCAATTGGTCATATGTAGTAGCTATGATGAACAAGAATTTAGGTTGTCACTGTTTCTTTCAGTGATGGAAATACCATTTTGTAAACAAAACACAGTTCGGTGAGTCATTAGTGCCTCCAAAACTGAATAACTCAGTTACAATGAATCCATTTTGTGAAGAAAAATGACTGACACCAAACAAAACCTCTGAATTTGTATGCATTGAAATTACTTGTTCTAGATATGGTGGAGAAGGGATGAGAGGAATTAGTCATTTTTATTAATATGATATTCAAAAAGTTCCCTTTTTCTCATTCTCAGGACTAACATATCATATCTGACACCTTTATTTTTGTCCTTCACAGTGAGTTACATTTCATCTTTTGGGTTATTGGCACAAGAAAAAAGAGATAGTCTTGCTGAGGGCCATTAAGAGTTTCATATATCACTTTTTAGCTGTGACTCAGCATCTCCATTGCATAAGTTCAATTTCTGACTGTTCACTATTATTCATGCATTGGTAGCACAGTTCAGAGAGGTCAACATTTATTCTCCTTCCACTGTAAAAGATTACCAGGAAAGATCATTGTTTTCATTAATCAACATAGAATATTTCCTAAACATTTTAAATGTGATAAACACATTGCACATTATGAATATAAAATAGAGTAATGTATTTGTGACCTTGACCAAGTCACAACTCCCTTGATTCATTTTATTTATTTATAGAAGTATACCTATTACTAACTATACATATATATACTGACTGGACTGTGAATGTCAGAAAAACTATCTTTTAGAAATTGTTATATTTCTCTGTACTCTAAAATTAGTATAAAAAGCAGCATTTGACTTACCACGTTTACCAACTAATATTAATTTAAAGACATATCAGAAAATAAGGGTTTTTTTGTTTTTGTTTTTGCTCTTTTTAGATTTTATTTATTTGTCAGAGAGAGTAGAAAGTGAGCACAAGCAAGGGGAGTGGCAGGCAGAGGGTGAAGCAGCTCCCTGCCGAGCAAGGAGCCCGAAGCAGGATTAGATCCCAGGCCCCTCGGATTATGACCTGAGCTAAAGGCAGATGCTTAAGAGACTGAGCCACGCAAGCATCCCAAGACATATCAGAAAATAGAGGAAGAAAAACTCTTTTCTGATTTGCTTTGTCTATTCCCAGTTAATGGCATCTTTTCTCCTGCTTTGCTATTGCCGTTGGTGTTACAAGAGCTAAACTGGATTTTACAGCCTACTTAAAAAAAGAGATATTATCATTTGGACTTTTATTGCAATTGTCATGGGGAAGCACTATACTTTTTTTGTGTGTTTCTGAGTATGCAAACAAAATATTTTATAGGTTCTAATTATTTTCCCATTATGTTTTCAAATTTGTGTTTTATTTTTTTTAAAGATTTTATTTATTTGAGAGAAAGAGAGCTCACAAGTGGGGTAGAAGCAGAGGGAGAGGGACAAGCATATATATATTTATGTATATGTGTGTGTGTGTGTGTGTATATATATATATATATATGGAACCCATATATATAATGGAATATTACTCAGACATAAAAAAGAATGAAACCTTGTTATTTGCAACAATATGGATGGATCTTGAGGGTATTATGCTAAGTGAAATAAATCAGACAGAGAAAGATAAATATCACGTGATTCCACTTAGATGTGGAATCTAAAAAACAAAACGAACAATCTTAAATACAGAGAATAAACTGATAGTTGTCAGGGGGAGGTGAGCTGGGGCATGAGTGAAATAGGTGAAGAGATTAAGAGGCACACATTTCCAGTTATAAGTCATATAAGTCATGGGGGAAAAGTACAGCATAGGGAATATAGTCAACAATATTTTAATAGTGTTGTATGGTGACAATGGCAACTACACTTAATACTGGGGGGGCACTGAGGAATGGCGTAGAACTGTTGAATCACTATATTGTACACCTGAAGCTAATATAATATTGTGTGTCAACTATAGTTCAATATACATTTTTAAGTATATAACGAAAAATAACAAAGGATTTAGAAGCAAAAGATAGAAACCTAATAAAAATAGGAAAAAAACATAAATCAGCATTTAACAGCAAAGAAAACATAAATGACAAGTCAATCTATAAAAATATTCTTAACCCCTTTTCACTTGGGAAAAAGACGGAGCTCTATAAAAATATTCTTACACATATTATTTATCAGGTAAATAAAAAGTATTACCATAGCGTGATACTATTTTATGGCATCTAGATAGCTAGACATTAATAAATTAGATCTTATCAAGTGTTGAGAGTATGAACTGTGTTATACAGTGTTACTACATACACGTATTTGGTGTGAAGTATCCCTCTTGCAAGGTAGAATAAAACATCCCTTTCATGTTAAAATAGGTATGGTCAAGTGACTTGCTTTGGCCTAAGAAATATGAGTGAAATTTGAGATTGGAACTACTCTGTCCATTAGATTCCCAGAGTGACCTTATCATGGAGTAGATCCGCAGCCATACCACAATGGATATAGAATGAGAATAAGGAAGAGAACTTTTTTGTTGTGAACTACTGAGATTTGGGCATAATTGGTTATGACGCCATGTCTTCTGGTGTCCGTGCTCTTGTGTAATTCCCTTCCAGATTACTCAGGGCTTGGCTATATGACTTTGACCAACAGGAAATCAGAAAGCATAATGCAAATAACCTTGATAAGTCTACCTCTTAGGACACTGACACCTTTCGAGCAAATCTGGTCTATCTTCCTTGAGGATGTAATCCCATGTGAAGACCACCTAGGGAGAAAAGTCAGCCATCTTATCCACTCCAGATATTCAAGCTGAGGAACAAGATATGTAAATGAGGCTACTTACATTACTTAATTTTAATGCAATAGCAAATGATAAAAATAATTGGTCTTTTAGAGGTCGATATTGACGCACATTAAAATCAATAATTTTATCTGCTCTTTGTACCACTTTTCAATATTCATAGTTTTGATGACTTATATATGCAAACATTATATATATTTAAGTATTGCACTTATAAACTAAATGCTACAAAATCTCATGAAGGAAAATTAAAGAATACAAATTAAAAGGAGAGGTATGTAAGGCTTTATGTATTGGAAGTCTCAATATTGTTAAGATGGCAATTCTCTCAATTGATCAATAAATTCAATGTAATCCCATTCAAAATGCTCATAGACTTTTTTTTAAGATGAAAAGCTAATTTTAAAATTAGCCAAATTTTAAAAAAGCCAAAAAACATGAAAAAGGAAAATAAGTTTGAAGAAATTATACTTAGAAGAAATTGGCACTTAGGGAAAGGCTATCATAATCAAAGCATGGTATTGGTTGGAGGTTAGATTTATAGATCAAATAAATAGATTAGGGAATTCAGAAATAGATTCACTCTTAGGTAGGCTATTTTTGATTAAGATGTTGAAGTATATTGCTTTCATTAAAGAAAATTTTAATGTGATTATTTTTATTTTACTAGAGTTGTAAGAAGTTAAAGAAAAGGTAACAAATTTTGGCTTGAGAAAAACTAGGATTTAAATTTGAAAAAATTTTTTTTTTTTTTTTTAAAGATTTTATTTATTTGACAGAGAGAGCACAAGCAGACGGAGAGAGAGGGAGAAGCAGGTTCCCTGCTGAGCAAGGAGCCTGATGTGGGACTTGATCCCAGGACCCTGGGATCATGACCTGGGCCGAAGGCAGCCGCTTAACCGACTGAGCCACCCAGGCGTCCCTAAATTTGAAAAATTTTTAATTTAAAGCACAAGTAGCTGTTAATAATTATTATTATGTTCAAAATGTCCTACAGGATTTAAAAACTTGTATTCAGAGGCTGCACCTACTAGATTTCCTCAATCATTCCCTTAGCTTCTGGAAATGTTGCCTGCTACCAGAACCCAGGGGAGTCCCTCTTCAGGAAATGCCCTGGGGTAAACAATCTGCACCAATGACTGGTATAAATGTCTATCCTCCTGGGGCTCAGTACAGGACAACTCTGTAGGGTCATGCCAACTCCAGAACCCCCTCTGCTACTTTCTAACACTCCCTCACTGGTGTCAGCCCCAAGGATTGCCCAGTAAACACCTGCATGCAAATCTCTAACTCCAGTTTGGACTCCCAGTGATACTCATCTACAACAAATTCTATTCTGCAAGACAAGCTCCAAATCTCAATCTTTGTGTTTTAGACTTCACAGATTTTTTTAAGCTTTTAAACTGTGAGTCAAAGACAAATTATCACTCTCCTACTCAGTGTGTAAGCTTTTGCTCTTAGACACAATGGCTTAATATTTCTACCATTTGTTCCCAGTTACTCATGTGACTACTTAATATCACAGTTCAGTGTTTCTAGGCACACAGCCAGATTACAAGTCCAGCTATAGATTTTTAACATTATACTCCCCCAAGCCAAGTACACTTAAATGAGTATTTAATTGAATTAATTAGGAAATTATCACTTAGTTTAAGTAACCTAATTGTTCTTAGCATTGGCAAGAATCCCAACATTTACAAACTGAGTTAAATGTGTGATACCAAGACTAAGACAACATAAATTCAACTCAGAATGTTAAAGCATAAATTAAGTGTTGTTAAAAGATGCATAAAGCTGCATGCATAGATAAATAGTAGATGAAGATATATTGTATATGAACTTTAAGTGCACCACAAAACAGGGGCTTATAACTAAAAGGTATGTTGATCTTTTGCATCTGTTATTCTTCAGAAGGTGTAACTTATTTCTATAAAAATTAACATTTATAATGAAAAGTGGAGTTCTTTATATTTTAAGAGCCATGTATATTAAATATGTCATTCAGCATGTGTTATATTTGAAAATATGAAATGCTTTGTATGCAAATGCATTTTCATTTACAAAAATGTTATTGTCCTATAGATACAATTCTATTTATTTTTATGAAAGACACTTGTCTTTTAAGGCCTACCTATTTTATTGCTTGTAACACCAATTTACTATCTCTGATAGCTGCATAATACTCCTTTGATTTACTTAACTATTGCTAATTTTATATGGCCAGTATTAAGCAGCTAGATTACCACCAACTCCTTAATAACATAATTATGAAAAGAAAATCTTCATACACGTTTCTTTCTTTGCCTGTATGAGAGTTACACTGAGATATAATCACAAGTGGGATTATAACATATCAATATATGGAATTTTAACATATTTAATTTTATTAGCCGCTGTCTCTGGTTTTTAAAATGGCTGTACCAGTTTACACTCTCACCAACAGTGCATGCCATTTCCATTTCTCTGTATTGCCACCATTCACCATCACTATGAATTTTCCAAGTTTTTAACATTTTATTTTTCATCTAGAGATGAGTACTACTGTTTTATGATAACTGGGGAGATTGAATATATCTTCACCATAAATATCACTTTCTACTTGCTTTTCATTTAAAATATAACCTAATTCCCTATATTTATGAAAACCATATAAAGTAATTGTTAAAATTTGTATACAATCCCAATTTAAGAGTTGTAATTACTTAATTAGCATTCTCTGATTTCATAGGATTTTAAATTTATTTTCTATTATGAACAATGCTGTGATAAATATCTTTATATGAGCTTCTTTTCTATTACTAATTATCTCCTCTAGGGAGAAAAGTTGTATAATTTTGCTTACCATTCACATTTTAAAGAATTCTTTTGACAATTTCACTGTTTTGTTTGTTTTTGGTGTGTGTGTGTGTGTGTGTGTGTGTGTGTGTGTGTGTGTGAAAGCTTGAGACCTGACCTATGTGCTACTGGGTTCATTAAAGTACTTTTGTGAGACAGAACTTAAAATAATGAGGGCAAAAAACAGTTCCTTAACTTTAGACACTCATTGGGTGATGCTGAAGAATTTCAATTATTTTTTGTTTGTTTGTTTATTTATTTATTGGTCAGGATATACCTATTTACATATTCACTTTAATTTGTCTTTGATTTTTGTTTTTACTTTTAAAATCCAGTCTTGGATTTTACTTGTTCACTCCTTTCTAATTGTTAAAGTTAGGCAAATGACATAGCCCCACACCAAAAGATGGTCTGAAAAGCCAGAGAAACCTCTCCTCTGGCCTTGCCTGCTAAACTTTCTATGTAATAGTAAAATCCATTCCATGAATTGTCCAGAATAAAAAATCTTTAAGATTGTTCTGAAATAAAGGAAGATACCAAAGGAAAAAAGGAGGGGGGATCTAATTTAGAAAAAAAAAAAAAAATTGTATTCTCAGGAAATAACAATTTTGTAGTAATTTAATTGTGACTTGAAGAATTAAGACATCTATTCAAAAACTACTTTCTTACAAAAAGAACTAAAGTAATGATGTTGTGTTCTCTAAGTGCTATTGCATACAATATTTCATATAAGTCATATTTGAGGAAGCTGCTAATAAAATCCTTGTTTTACAAATAAGGAAACAAAACATGAGAGATCATTCTCACCCAGCCCAGTACTAAAGGGCAGAGTTCCTCAATGTTTCTGACTGCAAAGTTGAACACTAATCTCTATGCTACATAATTGATTATAAAAAACTCTTTAGGAACCCAAGTAACGCTATATTATGAATATTCTATACTTTTTGTATAGAAGAGGAAGGTGTTAACTATATTTAAAACCAAAGCAGGTGTATTTATTATTCAGTATCATCATAATGAAATGTTGCTTTTCACCTTTCTGAAATGGTGACATTGTTTTTCAATAAAATTTGTATCTACAGTCTGTCTCCCTCCCCCCAGGGAAACCATTGCTTTTGTTTTTAGATTTGTGAATTTAGTGAAAACCATTGCTTTTTTTTTAAATTTGTGAATTTAGTAAAAAGCATTGCTTTTGTTTTTAAATTTGTCTGAGATTAAGATATAAGAAAAAATTTTACTTTGTACATGACTAGATCAAGACCAAGTAATGATGTTCTAGGGACATATAATTAATTATTTTTCAGGGTATCAAAGTTATGAATTTGTTGAAGTATCACAGATAGACTTATAAGTTAGAAACCAGGGTAAAAATCACTTTCAACATATCTTCTCTAAATAAATTTATTATTTTATGCCTAACCTAAGTTAATTTTTCAACTGAGTGGAACTCTTATAAACTTGATGTAAGTAAATATCCATGTGTGGTATTTTACAATAGTAGAAAACTAATATGAGGTTTTTTTTTTTTTCTTTTCTTCAACTCCCATGGATTGAGATTTCTCTAAAATCTGGTTTCAACATTGCTTTCCTATGGTCTATTTTAAGCAGTCAGTCATAGCATTCAAGCTAAATGTAGTTTATATTCCTGCTGTGACATTTTTAACAATTTTCTTTGCTAAAATTGGTCTTTTATGACAATTATTTTTTCACATTTCTAGATTTATTTCTATTGTTTAAATTAATTTCTAAAAACAAAATAATTATATGGCATGGTATTCTCTGTATGCTTGATGGTTTTTGAAAATTTATTTTTCCACTAAGCAGGGGATTTTTTTTCCTAATGCTACTAGGAACTTTTTTATTGTAATGATATTTCTTACTAATTTTAGTAAGAAATTTTAATATTTCTAATTAATTCTCTGGCTGTCAGTCCCACCTGGACTAAACAGGAAAGAATTTTCTGTTTTAAAACCCTGAAAAGTTAAAGAAAACAAAGTACTTGACTTAAGCACTGCTTTAATTTCTATCAAATGTGACTATGGAAAAAGATTATTTGAAGTGAGAAACAAGAAAATCATCTAAAAAAAAGCCTATATATCTCAATTATATAATTTTCTTACTTGTATTATGCTACAGAAAAAAAGCAACTTCTGTTATTTACTATGTAAAACTCTTGTATGTGTAGGAAGGAACTTGAGTAAATAGCACTTCCCATTCTGAGTCATAGTAATTTCTGATGTTAATAAATCAAAATGAAAAATTCAACGAATCAACCACCATGCTAACCCCTTAGATAAATATTGTCAGTTATAATATTCACACTAACCCATTGGCCTAGGCATTATTGTCAGTTTACATTACTGGAGCGTAAGAAACTTAAGTGACATGTCCAAATAATGTAGCTAGAATGTGACAATAAATGTATAAAAGATCTAAACTTGAGTGGTCTAACTCCAAGTACTGTGAGGTCTGTACCATACCATACTAGTCCTAAGATACTCACATTCAAGATATGCAACAATTAGTTTACGGTTACACTTGCCTCTGCAATGCATTGTTTAGGATAACCAGAAAATAAATGATCGTCAGTACAGTCAATAATGATAAAAGAGAAACTGGAATTAAAGGATCTATTTAGGGAAGAGATGGAAAAATAAATATATATTTAAATATATTTATATGTTTACATATATCTATATATATACATTTTAGAAATATATATATACATATACATATATTAGACTGCATTCAAGGTTTGAAATGAAAACACGAGAGAAACTGAATCTCAAGTAGTATAAGACAATGTATACAAAGAAGGTATTTAGAAAAGAGGAATAAAATGTTAACCTGTAAGGATATATATATTTATTAATTTCTCCATATAATTCTTTTTTTTTTCCTATCATTTTGGATTATCCGACCCTGACCCTGAAGGGTGTACTCCACTGGTCATTAGAAACACATAATAGAATTCAATCAGGATTATTCCTGCTTGTACCCTGAAAAGGTACAATCAGGATTATTATATATATTATATAGTATATATAACTGATTATATATATTATAACTGATTATTATAATCAATCAGGATTATTCCTGCTTGTACCCTGTCTCAATATTGACTTTTTGTACAGAAACTATTAAGCATGATGAATATGTGAATCCAAGACCAGAATGTACTATAATTTTTCTATACTGAATTCATTTATTCTCCAACATTAACTTGGACATGACAGCTATTTTAGATAGATATCAGTTTAAGTTTGGCAACTCCTGTGGACAGTACTGCGTCTACATTTATATGGATTGACATTCTTAAGTGAAAGTAAGATAATTTGTTTCTGATTATTATAAAAATGTACTTAGCCAAAATTAATGATTAATCAATCATTATGCATTGTCTTGGCTTTAGCTTTTGTACCTTTACATTTATTTAAAAAAAATAAAAAGGATAGCCAATGTGACAGTCCACCTGGAAAAAAGGAAATTCAAAAATCTAAAAAAACAGTAGAAAATACTGGTTGTGGGAATGGGGGTAGGGAGGATGGGGTAACTGGGTGACGGGCATTAAGGAGGGCACGTGATGTAATGAGCACTGGGTGTTATATACAACTGATGAATCACTGAACTCTACCTCTGAAACTAATAATACACTATATGTTAATTAATTGAATTTAAATTTAAAAAAATAAACTTAAAAAAAGGAACAAAAAAAGAAAATACTGGTTGTGCCCACACAATACATATGGAACTATGGAGAAACCTCCATCACACAATTTTTTCTCTTTACAAGGGAAAATGGAGTGGCTCATAACTGTACTATGCAGACATGGCTCAGAGAACAAGAAGCGTCTCTTCTATACGCTTTATCAGTCCAAATGGAGATTATCATTTATTTATCCTTGAATATGTCTGCAGATTGCTGTATCTTTCCCTCATATTTTTTTTTCTTTTACTTTTTTTCCCCCTTCGGATGACAGCTTTGGGTATACATTTCAAATGGAAATAGAAATAGCATTAAAAAGTGCAGATAAGAATATCACATACTAAACTAATTCTCAGTGACTTTCTCTAAGTGGAGTCAGCTCATTTTCATCAAATTTTAAAAGGAAATGATTGTATTTATATAGCAATGCTTTTTTCTTAAAAAATATACTGAATATGAAAAAGACAGTATAAAACAGGTAATCAGAAAATATCTGCTCAGAAAATTTTCTCAAATTATTAAGGAAAGTAATCTACTTGAAGTAAAATACATAGCATTCATGACATAACAAGTATTATCAACTAAATAAATCTGAGAGCAGGTTGATAATGTTTAAGCTATTGGAAATATCTTAACACAAGAAAAGTATGTATTGATGTTGCTTCACAAAATATTACAGACAAGCATATTATCTGTATGCTGTTAAAAATGGTATCCTATTTAAACAATATATATATTCCAAAAATGTTCCATCCCCTGCTATTGATTCATCATGCTTAATAGTTTCTGTACAAAAAGTCAATATTGAGACAGGGTACAAGCAGGAATAATCCTGATTGATTATAATAATCAGTTATAATATATATAATCAGTTATATATATTATATAATATATATAATAATCCTGATTGTACCTTTTCAGGGTACAAGCAGGAATAATCCTGATTGAATTCTATTATGTGTTTCTAATGACCAGTGGAGTACACCCTTCAGGGTCAGGGTCGGATAATCCAAAATGATAGGAAAAAAAAGAATTATATGGAGAAATTAATAAATATATATATCCTTACAGGTTAACATTTTATTCCTCTTTTCTAAATACCTTCTTTGTATACATTGTCTTATACTACTTGAGATTCACCCCACATATTTATTCTAATTTGTTACTGATTTCTGATCATTTTTATCCCTATATTAGTATTCTTCTTTATGTTACAATATATTTAAAGAAAAGAAGTACCTATGCTCATAACAAGTTATATGTTTTACAACTTCCAACAATTAAATAATCGAGTTTTAATTTAGCAAGGTTTTTTTAAGCCTAAAAATATATAGGTGTAATGAATGAAATGAAAACTTATTTCGTTCCCCAGGTAAGGCAACCTCAAGAGATCTCAGACAGGCACAGTGTTGTTGGGTCAGTGGTTCTGGTCCATGGCCACAGGAATCCTGGGCAGCGTAACCTCCACCTTTCATGAAGTTGACCAACTAATGTTTACTAGATATATATATGTACTCAAAAAATCTAGATTTATTAATCTTTCTGCATCAAGGGATAATACACTGCAAGGAAATCAGGGTGGCATCTTGTTAATGGGCAGCAGAGAAGAACCTCATGTAAATAAATTACCACAAACTTGGTGGCTTAGTACAACACAATGTATTATCTTAGCTTTCTGGATATTAAAAGTCTGAATGGGTCTCACTGGGCTAGAATAAAAGTGATAGCAGCTCTGTGTTCCTTCTTGAGACATTCATGTGATTGCCTTTTCCATTCTTTTTGGTGAGCTGCATTCCTTGACTTGAGACAGTTTCTCTGTCTTCTAAGCCAACAGTCATTTCACTGCAACCTGTTTCCACTGTCACATCTCCTCTGACAACTAACTCTCATGTCTCCCTCCCTCTTATGCTTATAAACCTCTCTGTGTTTACATGGAGAACACTGTATTGTCTACAGTTATCTTTTCATTTCACATCCTTAATTTAAGTACATCTGCAAAGTCCCCTTTGCCATGGAAGGCAATATGTGCATATGTTCCAGGAATTCGGAATTGCACGACCTGCCTACCGTCAGGCCTCTTACAGGGCTCTGAGCTTTTGCTGGGCTGAGGAGGGATTCGATAATGAAGAGCCAGTTCTGGATTTGATACTGTTAAGAAGTGAGGGAAATTATGTGATCATGTATGTATCTTATGAGTTTTATACAGGGGGTAGCCTGAGGAAAGCAGGAGTAGAATTCTCATGTGTAAAATAAGGGGATGTTAAGCAGAAAAAAGAATAATTTTACTCCCATTTCTACACATATGGTTGCAGAAAAAGTCCTAATCTAGATAAGAATACAGTTATTATTGCTGAACTTCCATTAACAGAATACAAAGGGAGACTCCAAAACATCTAGAGTGTGCATGCTGTCACTGCTTTTACTGTGTTGGGGATTTCCTCTCAGAATTGAACTGTAATCCGGTTATCTAATATATTATCTGTGAAATCATAGTTTAATGTCTTAGTTTGTATAGATTTTAATAAAAACATAAGTAAACATATAGCTATTAAAATGTTTAAGTGTCAAAACATTTACTGTCTCAGATCATTTTTAGATTGCCACTTGTACAAAAATTACGTTGGTGAGACTTGACCAGGAAAAAATACGCAGCATTTTAAGGGCAGTGTCAGAAGAATGATGTTCAAAAATAGTTGCCTATAAAGTATAGTGAGACAGAAAGTTTGAGATATGATGGTGAGTCATTTTAAGTACTGGATTATAAAGAATTTAATCTTATGATTCACAATACCTGAAAACTGATCACATTGAAATGGGTAGTAATTGTAATGAAAGTGATATTTAATAAAGACTGATTTAGTCGTGTAACTTGCAATAAATTAAAATGGAGTCCAGTAAAACATTTAGAATATTACTATAATTATGGAAATATGAAGAGCTTAAAGCCTTAAACAGAGTTAGACTGGAAAAGAAGTGATAAATGTGAGTGATGTTAGAAGAGCTGAACTTTCAGATTTTGATACAAGACTGCATATGTTTGAGTAGTGGGAAAGAAAATTCAAAGGTGATTCTTCGGTTTAGAGAACAAATGGTTAGACACATGGACATAACTATGTTTAAAGAATAAGAACAGTTTTAGCCATGGTGGTTTTAAATACATTTGGACAGCCAAACAAATTAAGTGGAAAACATTTGTATATATATTGGGTGCTCATTAGGGAAATGAGGAATGGGGATGTAGATATTTTAAGACATAGCCACCTATTAACACATTTAATAGTAGACATATAAGACATGTGATAAACATGGTATATACACAAAACACATGGGTAGTCCCGTCTGGAGGTGTTAGATGAAGAAGAGTCATTGGAAGAGACCAGGAGAGACAGGAGGAAAACTGGAATCCTGAAAATGTCAGGAAGTGGAATATTCAGGTATATTTAAGACTTCAATAAAGCAAAAGGGACTATGGTTGTGGAAAATACCATTGGATATGTGACGATTATTTTATGTATTAAAAATAAGTGCATTAAAGTTTTTAGAAATAGATTTTCTTTACTTTTCTACTTTGCAGATTAACCTTATAAATAACATCTAGCAAAATATTAAAACTGTAGAAAACTAATGCAACTAGTGTAAATTATCATTAAAAATATGGAGAAAACTTTTCATGATCAAAAGAAAATTGGGTAAATGGTAGTAAGTTTAAATTTTTTGAGAAATATTAAAGGGCATTAAATATGAAAGTTTTCATGTATTCTTTTGGATTTTGAAGTAAATTGAAGGAATTTCTTCTAATTGAACAATATATATCATTGTGGCCATTTTTTCCAGTTATTAAACATTTAGCAAAATCCAGCAGAATTAGTGGCAACAAGATAGATTGGAAAAGAGACCTTTTCATTTTATATTGTTGGCTTTTGTAAAAATTTATAAACTAATGCTGCTTTTAGGTTAGATTTTTAAAATGTATATTCCAAACCTCCCTTTCTGAGCCTTTAGGTTGTTTTTAGACTGGCAGATCAGAGCAAACTCATTCATAGAAAGCTCTTAAAAGCATGAAATTAAACTCTTTGCATTTTTAAATATCAAATTTTGAAGGACTGATAATCTTTTCTTTGAATTCAACCTGCCTAGGTCTCAGCACACTCTCAACAATTGCAGGCTGACCAATAAAAGTGTGTGTGCTTGCATTCTTGGCAGATTTAATTGCTTTGGTGAACAATTATTTAAATTTCCTTACGCTGGAAGTAATTATTAGAAGAAAGCTTCCTTGAAAGAATCAAAGTCATCAAATTAAAATGATACACATTCTGAAACCTGAACAATTTTAAAGAAAATGCTTTAAGATTATGCCAAAAAAAGACTCACTTCATTAATAGATTTGCCTTATTTTATCCTTACTAAAATTTGATTCTGTATTTTAATGATTTCAAGTCCTGCTTTATCTACTACTCTGAAATATTACAATGAATGTCAATCTTTGATGAACAAAGTTAATTAATGACGACGTCCACACCTTTATCCTGTCACATTTGCCCTGATTCTAATTTGTTTTTATTGACAATATATCCTGCAGTGCATTATTACTTACAAAACATATCATGTATGTGCTGTTAACTTAAACATTCAAACCTCAACTAGTCTTACTCTCCAAACTTGTTTTACCATGTGTTTCCTGTGTCTATTAATAACACAATGGTATTCCCACTGTTGTTTTTGACTCCTCAGTGTTTATTCCTGCCCCCCGCCCCGCAGCCCATACTCATTTTTCATTTTAGCTGTTGCCTAGGCCCATCTATTCTATGCATAATGTTTTATATCTCTATCCACTTGACCAATACCCTAATGTAAGCTCTCAATATTTCAGTCTAATCTTAATTCAGTAGTCTTTCTCATAAAAACAAACCAACAAACAAAAAACTACCCTTGAAAATTCTTCAAGAGTTATCTTCCTATAACAGAGCTCCAGTGGCCTACAGTATTGGATGTAAACCCACAGGACTTCAGGACATAGCTATAATCTCAAAATTTTCTCTTATAAAATAGTCTTACATGTTCTTTGCTCATATATCATTTACTCTAGGACTTGCCCTATTCATATATACACCATGTAATTCTAATTCCTGTGATATATTTTACATGCTGTTCTCTTTTTTTTGGAATATCCTCATTGGTGCCCTGTATTTGCTAAGTTTGGGTTCAAACAGCTTGTATTGGATGCTTGACTACAGTCTTACTAACGAAATACATATTTTATTTTACTCACTTAAGATGTTCAGAGGGTAGTTTGTGCTACTGCTTGAGAAAGTCAGCAAAGGTCAGGTTTTTAAATTCCTCCCAAACCCACCACCTCCCTCTCAATCTTAACTGATGGTCATTGTGCTCAAGTTTAGAAGAGGGTGACATCATGAATCATATTTAACTCTAGAAAAGAAGGAAGAGTAATAGGCAAAATGTACATGCTAGTTGAGTTTGTCTCTTTCACCAAAAAAATAATAGCTTTTCCAGAAATCTTATCCAATTAAATTCCCAGAAGTCCATTCAGAATCAATTCCTATATGCAACCCCCATTGTAACAGGCATCTTTACATGTTGTATTTTAAATGTTGTTCATTACTGTCCCTTGAAAAAATTGGTTTCTTTTATTAAGAAAGTAAGTGAGCTCATATATTAGACAATGGTGTCTGTAATATCTCCACTTTCCACCCCACAACTATATATTCAATTCTTATTCTTTATTTAAACTCAAATTAAATTTGATCTTCAAAGTGAACCCTACCGTGATCCTAAATCTGGAATCATCTCTCCATGTCTTAAAATCTTGTAGCAATTTCTTTACATTCCTTTCATGGTGCCTATTTTTTACATTGAAATAGTATGTACATTCTATGTACTTTATATGTTTATGAAATCACAATACTAACATATATAGGCCCAGCTTCTCTGCTGTTCTGTGAAGCACTCTGACATTCTGGAGGTGTAGTGAGTTTGCAATTTCTGTCAGATTCCCTGTAGTTGCATCTTGATAAGGAATCAAAATCTCCCTATGCAGAATCTTCCTGGAAGTTGTTCAAGTGCGCCTTAGCAAGATACATCAAAATGACCAATCTTTCACTATTTTTTCTGGGGTGCAGGAGTTCAGAGTGTTCTCCTTTGGACAGGGTTTGTTCTCACAGGCTGAATCTGCGGGGGAGCTGTGTAACATCTTGCCCCATAAAGAGAGACTGTCCCAAAACACAATCAACGGACAGTTCTCACAGGATACTCTGCAGTGGTAGGCCTAAATTTCCTTTCTAAAACTCCGACAGGGTATTTCCAGTCTCTTTTGCTGGTTGTAAGAGTGCTACTTATACCTATCTGTGCAGGTTGGTGAAGAAAGAAACTCTCTATTTTAATAAAGAAAGCATTTGATGGAGACAGCAATAGAGCTTAGCATAAAGATTATATGCATGCATATATGCCATTTTTATTGAATTCTCAATATATCTCTCTCGGAAACACTGAATGATATCTAAAATATATTGGTAACTGTTACCAGTCAGGAAGTCTCAGGATTGGTAACCAAATGATAAATTAACCTAATACTCTGAAAAAATGTTTTATTTACAAATTTTGGATATGAAAATCTTGGGGGTAAAATGTTATAAAAAGGAATTTCTCAATATCTCAAATTTCACATGATGGGATAGAAGTTTGGCTATGTTTATATAAAGCATAATGTAATGTTTTATTAAAATATGCTTTTCCCAAACAAAATAATTGATTGCTACTAAAGGTGATGCTTATCTCCATCTCAACAAAAACTAAAATTATTTAATTTAAAAAAATTCTAAAAAATCCACTGTCCCTAATTTATCTAAAATGTAGAGATGTGTAGATATTATGCATCTCTAAAATATGTAGAAATCATGTATTTATTCCTGGGGTGAATGTATGCCATGGTTACTGGGGATAGGCTGGGTTTATGCCTGTTGTCCCTGCACAATTATTCATAGAGTCCCCCTTCATTTTCATAAAAGTGCCATTTTGAAAGATAAATTAACTTGTCATCCTATATGTTTCCAACATAAAATGAGGTATTCAAATTAAGCATATTTTTCTAGTTAACTGAATATTTTAGTTTCAGTGTTCAGGTCATTATCTGTTCTAAATATATTGAAATATTACCCCACACCCCCCCAAAAAAACAGTAAATAATTCCTTTCTTCTTAAAGAGTACACTGAAAGTAAATTAAGTATGTCTCATTTTAATGTAGTCCTTGGATATTATTGTGGTATTTATGCCTTTGTCCCTATTATATAAACTTGACTTTTAACTTTGTGATGATTGATATTGCTAACATTTTATTCTCAGCAATTAATATTTATTCCTATCAATATTGTATTTACAATTAGTAGTTATTTGCTAATGCATTCACTTTAACCAGCTAAGACCTTACAATGTTCTATCTTGAAGTTTAGGGTTGCAGATATAGAAGACCTATGTGGCAATTCTTATTTGGCAATTTTTACCCATGTATCTTTAAGCACTTTCTTAAGTATTCTGAGTGTTAGTATCTCCACTTGAAAAATTAAGTTATTGTTTTTAAAAGTAGATGACTCTCGTATCTTGTTAAGAATAATATTCATTAGATTGCCATATTTCTTAAAGGAGGTTTTAAAATAAATAATATATTCAGGTTGTGACTCTCTTTAATGAAATATATCACAATACTATTAGTTTTCTATCTCTATAACCATTTTACTTATTTTTATATTCTCAATTAACTAGAATGGTGAATAATGCTGAAATACATTATTCATTTATTCACTAATTTTTTATACATGTCATTATAATAAGCAATGGATATAAAATGAAGAATATAAGATTTCTACTTTTTTAACTTGCATACTCTCATGGGGAAGAAAAGCATAAAATATTGTAAAATAGTGTCACTTAATTTTCTTTTTAATTTTATTATGTTAAGTTAGTCACCATACAATACATCATTAGTTTTTGATGTAGTGATCCACAATCCATTGTTTTTGTATAACACCCAGTGCTCCATGCAATACGTGCCCTCCTTAATAACCATCACCGGGCTAACCCATCCCCCCACCCCCTCCCCTCTAAAACCCTGTTTGTTTCTGAGAGTCCATAGTCTCTCATGGTTCATCTCTCCCTCTGATTTCCCTCCCTTCCTTTTTCCCTTCCTTCTCCTAACGTCCTCCATGTTATTCCTTATGTTCCAGAAATAAGTGAAACCATATGATAATTGACTTTCTCTGCTTGACTCATTTCACTTAGCATAATCTCCTCCAGTCCCATCCAGGTTGATGTAAAAGTTGGGTATTCATCCTTTCTGATGGCTGAGTAATATTCCATTGTATATATGGACCACATCTTCTTTATCCATTCATCTGTTGAAGGGCATCTCGGCTCTTTCCACAGTTTGGTTATTGCGGACATTGCTGCTATGAACATTGGGGTGCATATGGCCCTTCTTTTCACTACATCTGTGTCTTTGGGGACCCAGTAGTGCAATTGCTGGGTCATAGGGTAGCTCTATTTTTAATTTTTTGAGGAACCTCCACACTGTTTTCCAAAGTGGCTGTACCAAATTGCATTCCCACCAAAAGGGTAAGAGGGTTCCCCTTTCTCCACAACCTCTCCAACATTTGTTGTTTCTTTCCCTGTCCATTTTTGCCATTCTAACTGGTGTAAGGTGGTATCTCAATGTGGTTTTGATTTGAATTTCCTTGATGGCTAAAGATGATGAACTTTTTTTCATGTGTCTATTAGCCATTTGTATGTCTTCTTCAGAGAAGTGTCTTTTCATATCTTCTGCCCATTTTTTGACTTGATTATTTGTTTTTTGGGTGTTGAGTTTGAGAAGTTCTTTATAGATCTTGGATACCAGCCCTTTATCTGTAGTGTCATTTGCAAGTATCTTCTCCCAGTCTGTGGGTTGCCTCTTTGTTTTGTTGACTGTTTCCTTCGCTGTGCAGAAGCTTTTTATCTTGAGGAAGTCCCAAAAGTTCATGTTTGCTTTTGTTTCACTAGCTTTTGGAGATGCATCTTGAAAGAAGTTGCTGTGGCCGATGTCAAAGAGGTTACTGCCTATGTTCTACTCTAGGATTTTGATGGATTCCTGTCTCACATTGAGGTCTTTCATCCATTTTGAGTTTATCTTTGTGTATGGTGTTAGAGAATGGTTGAGTTTCATTCTTCTGCATGTGGCTGTCACTTTTCCCAGCACCATTTATTGAAGAGACTGTCTTTTTTCCATTGCATGTTTTTTCCTGCTTTGTCAAAGATTATTTGACCATAGAGTTGAGGGTCCATATCTGGGTTCTCTATTCTGTTCCATTGGTCTATATGTCCGTTTTTGTGCCAGTACCATGCTGTCTTGGTGATCACAGCTTTGTAATAAAGCTTGAAATCGGGCAACGTGATACCCCCAGCTTTGTTTTTCTTTTTCAACATTTCCTTGGTGATTCAGAGTCTTTTCTGATTCCATACAAATTTTAGGGTTGTTTGTTCCAGCACTTTGAAAAATGTCATTGGAATTTTGATTGGAATGGCATTGTGGGTATAGGTTGCTGTGGGTAGCATAGACATTTTAAAAATGTTTATTCTTCCGATCCATGAGCATGGAAAATTTTCCATCTTTTTGTGTCTTCTTCAATTTCTTTCATGAGTGTTCTGTAGTTCCTAGAGTATAGATCTTTTATCTCTTTGGTTAGGTTTATTCCGAGATATCTTATGGTGTTTGGTGCTATTGTAAATTGAATCATTTCTCTAATTTCTCTTTCTACAATTGGGTTGTTAGTGTATAAGAAAGCAACTGATTTCTGTGCATTGATTTTGTATCCTGCCACATTACTGAATTGCTGTATGAGTTCTAGTAATTTGGGGGTGGCATCTTTGGGTTTTCCACGTAAAGTATCATGTTGTCTGCAAAAAGAAAGAGTTCTTCTTTGCCAATTTGAATACCTTTTATTTCTTTTTGTTGTCTGATTGTTGTTGCTAGGACTTCTAGTACTATGTTGAACAATAGTGGCGAGAGTGGGCATCCTTGATGTGTTCCTGACCTTAAGGGAAAGGCTTTCAGCTTTTCCCCATTGAGGATGATATTCACTGTGGGTTTTGCATAGATGGATTTTACAAACTTGAGGAATGTTCCCTCTACCCCTATACTCTGGAGAGTTTTAATCAGGAAAGGATGCTGTATTTTGTCAAATGCTTTTTCTGCATCTATTGAGAGGACCATATGGTTCTTCTCCCTCCTCTTATTAATGTGTTCTATCACATTGATTGATTTGTGAATGTTGAACCACCTTTGCATCCCGGGGATAAATCCCACCTGGTCGTGGTGGATGATCCTTTTAATGTATTGTTGGATCCTATTAGCTAGGATTTTGTTGAGGATTTTGGAATCCATATTCATCAGGGATATCGGTCTGAAATTCTCCTTTTTGATGGGGTCTTTGCCTGGTTTGAGGATTAAGGTAATGTCGGCCTCATAGAATGAGTCTGGAAGTCTTCCTTCTGTTTCTATTTTTTGAAACAGCTTCAGTAGAATAGGTATTATTTCTTCTTTGAATGTTTGGTAGAATTCCCCAGGGAATCTATCAGGCCCTGGACTCTTGTTTTTTGGGAGGTTTTTGATCACTGCTTCAATCTTGTTACTGGTTATTGGCCTATTCAGGTTGTCAATTTCTTCCTGTTTCAGTTGGCAGCTTATAAGTTTCCAGGAAGGCCTCCATTTCATCCAGATTGCTCAATTTATTAGCATATAGTTATTGATAATAATTTCTAATAATTGTTTCTATTTCCTTGGTGTTAGTTGTGATCTCTCCCCTTTCATTCATAATTTTATTAATTTGGGTCCTTTCTTTTTTCTTTTGGATAAGTCTGGCCAGTGGTTTATTGATCTTATTAATTCTTTCAAAGACCCAACTTCTAGTTTCCTTGATCTGATGTACTGTGTTTCTGGTTTCTAATTCATTGATCTCTGCTCTAATGTTAATTATTTCTCTTCTAATGCGTGGCTTAGGCGTCGTTTGTTGCTTTTTCTCTAGTTCTTTAAGGTGTAGAGTTAGTTGGTGAATTCGGGATTTTTCTCTTTTTTTGAGTGAGGCTTGGATGGCTATGTATTTCCCCCTTAGGACCGCCTCTGCAGTATCCCATAGGTTTTGGACCGATGTGTTTTATTCTCATTGGTTTCCATGAATTGTTTGAGTTCTTCTTTGATTTCCTGGTTGACCAAACATTCTTGAGCAGAGTGGTCTTTAGCTTCCAAGTGTTTGAATTTCTGTCAATTTTTTTCTTGTGATTGAGTTCCAGTTTTAAAGCATTGTGGTCTGAGAATATGCAGGGAATAATCTCAGTCTTTTGGTATCGGTTGAGACCTGATTTGTGACCCAGTATGTGGTCTATTCTGGAGAAAGTTCCATGTGCCCTCGAGAAGAGTGAGTATTCTGTTGTTTTAGGGTGGAATGTTCTGTATATATCTATGAGGTCCATCTGGTCCAGTGTATCATTCAAAGCTCTTGTTTCCTTGTTGATTTTCTGCTTAGATGATCTGTCCATTGCTGAGAGTGGAGTATTGAGGTCTCCTACAATTAACGTATTGTTATCAATATGACTCTTTATTTTGGTTAACAGTTGGCTTATGTAGATGGCTGCTCCCATGTTGGGGGCATAGATATTTACAATTGTTAGATCTTCTTGTTGGATAGACACTTTAAAAATGATATAGTGTCCTTCTGTGTCTCTAATTACAGACTTTAGTTTAAAATCTAATTTGTCTGATATAAGAATTGCTAACCCAGTTTTCTTTTGTGGTCTGCTGGCATGGAAGATGGATCTCCAACCCTTCACTTTCAGTCTGGATGTATCTTTAGGTTCAAAATGAGTCCCTTGTGGGCAGCATATGGGTGGGTCCTGTCTTTCTATCCAATCTGCAACCCTGTGCCATTTTATGGGAGCGTTTAGGCCATTCACGTTGTGAGTGATTATTGAAAGATATGAATTAATTGTCATCATGTTGCCTGTGAAGCCTTGTTTTTATAGATTGTCCCTGTAAATTTCTGTTGTAGATCACTCTTGGGGTCTTTCTCCTTTTATAGAACCCCCCTTAATATTTCTTGCAGGGCCGGCTTAGTCGTCACATATTCTTTCAGTTTCTGCCGGTCGTGGAAGCTCTGCATCTCTCCATCCATTCTAAATGAAAGCCTTGCCAGATAAAGTATTCTTGGCTGCATGTTCTTCTCATTTAGTATCCTGAATATGTCTTGCCAGGCCTTTCTGACTTGCCAGGTCTCTGTGGTAAAGTCTGACGTTATTCTGATGTTCCTCCCTCTGTATGTAAGGAATCTCTTCCCCCTAACTGCCCTTAAGATGGTTTCCTTGGTTCTAAGATTTGCAAGTTTTACTATTACATGCCGGGGTGTTGGCCTGTTTTCCTTGATCTTAGGAGGGGTCCTCTCTGCCTCTAGGATGTGAATGTTTGTTTCATTCCCCAGATTAGGGAAGTTCTCAGCTATGATTTGCTCAAATACATCTTCTAGTCCTCTCTCTCTCTCCACTCCCTCTGGGATTCCAATTATTCTGACATTGGAACGCTTCATGGTGTCACTTATTTCTCTGATTCTATTTTCATGGATTCTGAGTTGTTTTTCCCTGGCCTCCTCTTTTCCCTTTTTATCTATTATATTGTCTTCCAGGTCACGTATTTGTTCTTCTGCCTCACTGACCCTAGCTGTTAGATTATCTAGATTGGATTGGATCTCATTGATAGCATTTTTAAGTTCTGCCAATTCCCCTTTCATTTCTGCCCTTAGAGACTCTGTGTTGCCATTAATTGATTTCTCCATTCTAGCCATTGTCTTCACAATTGCTAGCCTGAATTCCATCTCCGACATCTTGGTTATATCTGCATCCATTTGTAAATCTGCAGCATAAGTCATAATCTCTGAGTCTTTTCTGTTTTGGGGGCTCCTCCTCCTAGTCATTCTGTTGATGGGTGTTTGAGGGAATGTATAGAGTCCAAATTATTGACCAGAACCCAAGCAAGATGCACCTGTTTTCTTGGGACCTTAGGGTTGCTGGCCTCTTGTTTTCCCAGCCTGTCTTCTGCGGGAGGGGCCTGCGCGCTGTTACTCAGGCAACCCGTTGGGGCGGAGTTGCCCTGCCCCCTCTGTGGCGGGGGATGAGCTCAGTGGGAATCAGTTTTGGGGGCTTTTGTTCTCTGGCGGCTTTCCCTGGCAGCTTTCCGCGTCTCTTCCAAGAGTCAGAGCAGAAGAGACCGTTTCCAACCCTCTGCCTCAGAGCAGAGAGATCACAGTCTGTTCTTCAGTGAGCTCTCCAGGCCACACTGTCTCCATTTCTGTCCGTGCTTATAAACTGCAGCATTCTGGGTTGTGCGCTCCTAGGCAGGGCCCCCAGTCCTGCCTCCAGGTCGGGGCACATCTCTGCCCTTTGTGCTTCTAAAACTGTCAGCCGCTACCAGTTTGCATGCGCAACCCCGCCACTCTGGGTTTCCGCCCCGGGGGCTGCTCTAAAGTCCTTTCCCCGCCACTACTGGTCTTCGCATCTGTGCCCCATCCCCAGCGCCCGAGGCTGTCTCTCACCGGTAATGTAGGATCCCCAGGGCGAGGCACCCTCCCACTGCCATTTATCCTCCAATATCTGCCCACAGAATCACAGCTCCCCGCTTCGTACCTCAAAACCAATTGCCTGTGATATTCTGTTTCTAGAGATCCAGATCTTCTTACATCTCAGGCTGATTTCGTGGGTGCTCAGAGTGGTCTGGTAGATGTCCAGCTCAATTCTGGGGACCAGTTGAAATAGGGTCCCCTACTCCTCCACCATCTTTCCTCTCCCCTAGTGTCACTTACTCTTGATGAAGATCTGCTTAGTGCTTAACATATGTCCATTCAAGCATGCATCTGTACTTGCATACAAACCACATACATATGCAAACAGACTCCACTCCTGTACTGTAATCTAACATCAAGCTTGGAGCATGGGTCTCTCCATCTATATACTGTCCTTGCTGATCGATTAAGGTGCTTTAAGGGCTAGTGTGGATATTTCAGAAATTTTAGTAACACATCGGAAGCATAGAAAGTAACAGAGAACTGAAGAAATACTTTAAATTATAGTATCTTTATGGTATTATGTAAATAATTTAAGAAGTATTGCATCTAGGGGCTATTGGCCCTGACCTGGCTAATCAAAGGTGACTGTATCTTCAGGAAATAAATTGACTAAAACCGAATAGAATGTGTGACTGACACTCGATTGAGGACCCAGATTAGTGATATGCCCAGATGCAAGAGTTCTTGGCCTAATGATTTACTTGTAAATGTTAACTTATCATAATTGTATATATTTCCAGTAAATTATCCTTTTTAATTGTCAGTCTATAAATTTCTCTTCTGGGCAAATAGCGGAAGTGAACAACATAAGATGGTATTAAATGATAATAAAAATATATTCAAATATTATGAGACTTCTGTAATGAGAATAATCAATTTTTTTAATGAATCACAGAAGACCTTACAGACAAGTTGATATTATAGCTTTATGAGTGCAATTCTCCAGGTAAAAGAGGGACTAACATTTTAAAAGCAATATTCCTAGAGCTTGGAATAGTTCAGGCTACTTGAATATGAGGTCCCCTAAAATCACATAGATGCACATGCATTCTACTTTTATACATTCTTATTTAACATTAAATATATTTAAGCTCTTTCTTTCCAATATTCTAAGTGAAAATTATAATTTATTGAAATTTATTAAAATTATAATTTATTTATCTTTATACACAAATAGTGTACTATATTGAATTAAATTGGTATTTTCAATTTTAGATTCAAGTTTTATTTATATAGCTCTTGGCACTATTTCACAATAAATAGAAATTTTTGAGAAACAAAATGTGGCATATTTGAAAACAAGAGCTTTACTCCCCATCTTATTTAATCTTGTTTGTATGTATTTCAACATAGCTAAGATCCCATTTTAGCTTTCTCTATTTATGGTCTTCAGTTTTTGCCTTTTGTTTTTATGATACATATTGGAATTGATAGCAATACAAATATTTATTCTGAGAAATATTATTTTATTTTATTAATGTAAGGTAACGTTGCTAAATTTTTTATTGCTAGTAACTGGCACATCACGATTCATTTCATTTTCTCTAAAGATTATAGAATGTAGTATTAGTCAAGATGAATATACTGCGTTTCTGTATTAAAGTATATTCATTTAATGGGAAAAAAGTCTTTTTTTTTTTTATACATACACTATTCACATTCTCTGATATAAAAGTAAATTGCAGTTGTTTTTTTCTGATTTCCATTAGTTTGTTTCCCTTTGGATTGCTTATTTTTATTTTTATTTTCCCTAGAAGGGATTGAGTCTAGAAATTCCCACATCTTGACTAATTCATGAAAATATAGATAAATATAGCTCTTGTGTTATTAAATTTTACTAGCATTTGTAAGCAATTTAGAAACAAATATGGTCAGTTATGAAAACTTCAATATAGATAATTTTATTTCATTTCCAATAAATAGATACATGCTAACAAGAAGGAAATAAATACAAATCAACTGATCTATCTTCTGAACCCCTTTAGAAACATCCTCATCTACTTATTAAGAAGTATTTTAAATGATATGTCTTATACTAATTTATATTACTTTTATAATCATTGGCCTTGCACAAATGTTATTCAGTTTATTTTAATCATCCTAAAAATTTTTATTCATTTATCTTTAATGGTCCTAAAAAAAAAAAAAAAAAAAAAAGATCAGTATGCTATTAAGTCACTGCATTTGCTTGTCATGTCTCTTTAATATCCTTTAATATAGAAATGCTTAAAGTGTCTCACTGTGTGTGTATATGTTTGTGTGTCTTTAATGACACTGGTATTTTAAGAGACCAGCTGTTTTGTAGAATGTCACAGTCTGAATCTGAGTGAGTGTTTGCTCATGATTAGATTAAAAAATTTTTTTTCTAACAATGCTACTAAAGTGGTATTATTTACTTTCCAATGCATCACATTAGGAGGCACACTATATCATTTTATCTTATTATTGGTAATGCTAAATTTGAATATTTGATTAAAGTGGTATCCCCCAGAGCTCTCCATTGTAAAGTTATTTCTGTATTCCCTTTGTTATATGAAGTATTTGGAGGAGTGATAATTTTGAAAATTACAGTGTTTTTTCTACATTTGGTAGCTAATGTCCTTCTATAGAGACCTCCCCTTTTCCCAGTTTTTAAGTGTCACTGTGAATTCATGGACTTTTTCTTTAATATATTATAATCCACATGACACTTTTTTTTTAACAGTCAAATTGCCTCAAAATTGGGAACCTGTTCAAGCATTTCCCTGTATTATTTACACGTTCTCCATAGTCTTCTAATATGTCTTTGCTTTCTGACAGAACAAAGTACTCCAGATCCATCTTATATTTTCCCTGTACCTGACATGGAATTTGCCATGTATTCAAAGGATCCTGATTTCTCTTAGTCAAGAATCACAGATAGCAAACATAATATAGGTGATACATGTTACTGAAATATCATAGCTTCAAATCCTTTCAGAGGACAAAGTTAGAAATATATATTTTTAAAACAAGGAGAATTCATACCACTATTTCCAATTCAAATATAAAAATCACAGCATTCTTCCTTGTTTTCCCCATTTCCAGTACTGTAACTTTCTTTTTTCAAAGTAAGAAACTTGTTTCTCTAAAACACCAATATATGTACTCATTTGTTCTATCCTACAACTGAAATAATTTCAAAACACTACAGTAATACCATGATCAAAAACAAAGCTGTTAACATGCAAGATATTTTATATTTTATATTTCTTTTTTCCATAGGATAGATTCACACTAAGTGCATCTTGGCAGACACTGGGTTCAAATTTTACTTGAATTATATTTTTTTCTGTGTAGTTATATTATTAATTTGGGATAAAGGTAAAATCATTTTGTTTCTCAATTTTATAGTTTATCACAATTTTATTTAATTTTATTAATTTATTTTTAATTTAATTTAAATATTTTATATGTAAAATAGGATCATGATCATAACAAAAGTATGTATAACCAAAAACCACATTAAAATTATAGATATCTCCATCTATCATGCCTATCCAATCCTCACTCATCCTATATAGCTAAATATTTCCATTTGATTCTGATTTATCTTTCCTATGTTTACTCTTGAAAATAAGCAAACATATTTTTATTTTCTCTCCTTTCTTAAATAACAGATTTTGTATTGCATATTATATATACATTTTTATACTTAACCATCTTGCTACTTTTTCTTACTAGTATATCCTTGATATCACATCATATTTCTCATTGTTTTTTATAACTGTGTATTTCTCTATTGTATAGATATTTCATAGTTTCATTAACAAAGTTTCTATAAATGAGTATTTAAGATTGCTACCAATATTCAATTATTATTGCAAGTTATACTTTCATTGATAAACGTGTGTGGTGTTTGTGTGTTTGGCACAGTATGTCTCCAGAGTTAATTTTTAGAAGAAAGATTACTCTTTCAAGGTGTAAATTCAAATTTTGTTAGGTATACCAAATCCCACTTTATAGAATATACTGTATTGCACTTTTAGCAGTAATATGTGCTTCTGCCCACATGGTGGTTTTAGTTCCATTTAACCCGATTTAAGATTCATTCATGCCCAATTAAGAGTGAGCCAGGATCTGAGTAGACACTTCACCAAAGATAAAGAAATGACAAATAAGCAGGTGGACATCTGCTGAACATTATTTAATCATTAGGGAAATATGAATTAAAGTCACAAAAAGTATCACCTCACACATATAACATGTCTAAAATATATCTCAATATCAGGTGTTAGCAAGTATGAAAGTAATGCGAACTCCCATAAGATGGTACATTTTGGAAAATAGTTTTGTACTTTGTTATAAAGATAAATATATATATACCATATGATTTAATCCTACACCTATGTAAATAGGTAATCACACAAATTTAATCCCACACCTCTTAATTGAAAAAATATTGTACAAAACAACTTTATTCACAATCATGAAAATTGGAAACATCCTAATGATCCTCATTCAGTGAAAACATAAACAGATTGAGGTTTGTTGTGAATAAGAGGAAAGGTTATCTATAAAAGCTAGAATAAGGGTTTTTTGGTGATGAAATTATTGTGGTAGCCACACAATTCTATGTATTCATCCTAACCCATAGAAGAGTATGTCACACACACACACACACACACACACACACATATATATATATACATACAAGAGTATGTGGAGGGGAGATAAAATACAGATTGTTACAAATAAATCTAACTGTATTTCAAATGAATAACTTATTTACACTGAGAAGGAATAGAAATGTAGGAGTTGACCTAAATGACTTTGTAAAACTGTTTTAAGTGGATTCTATTCTATTCTATTCTGTCCTATTCTATTGAAGTTGATTTCTATTCACAAACACTGTAAATTAGTTTTTTTAAGTGAGTATTTTTCTCATAGGTTTATGGGTTAGCAATCCTGAAACTATTTGTATTATAGAATTAAATAAATAATAAATATTATATTATAGATTATGAGAGCCAGATTTTTTTACTGTCAGAGAATGAAATTACAAATAAGGAAAGGGGATGGCTAGGATAAAAATTGTGGTGCTGGAATGGAATTGAAAAAATCAATATCAAAATTATCTGATAAAAGGAACCAGGGTTCCTGAGATAACTGGTTGATTACAGGACTGGGGCAGCAGAATTAAAAGATGAGTTTGGAGTACCTTTGATACCACAAATTAAAAAAAAAAAAAAAAGTGCTCAGAATGAACAAAAAAAATAACAGAGGCATATTAAAAGGGGACATAAGCCAATCTGAAAGTTCTATCAATGACCAATGTTGAAATACCTTGAGCAAATACATAAGTAAATAAGGACAGATTGGATTATCCCCCCCCCAAATAAATATCTGTTAGTCCATATGTATTTAGGTAACTGAATAAATAAATTAAAGGAAGTAGTGATAACTCTTCCTTATGAAGAATTCCAGTTTATAAATATAGAAGAAATGAGGAAAATAGAATATCACCACTAGAATACCACAATAATTGTCACAGGCAAAACTCATTTAGGATGCTAACATTGGTGGATAAACTTAAACAGAAATAGTAGATTTGCATAATATCAAAGTATCCTCCAAATAATTAATATTAAGAAAGGGAAAGGGATAATTTTCCTTTGCACAATACTTGCAGACACATTAGCTAAGTGATAAACGTTAACATTACCAGTCCTTTTGACGTCATACCCTTATATGATTCACCAAGACAAGAGCATATCATTTTGGAATTATCTGGGGCTATCTTTCCCAATAATATGTAACTCAATCTAGTCATAGGAAAATGCCAGAGAAACCAATTTTCACAAAATAATTTAGCAGTACTCTTTAAAATTGTTAAGGTCGTGAGAGATAAGGAAAGATTGAGAAATTGTTACAGATTAGAGGAAAATTAAATTCATTTGGGAATTCTGGATTAGATCCTAGAAGAGAGAGAGAATGAGAGAGAGGATGAATTAGTGTAAAAACAATGTAGGAAATCCAAATAACTATTGTACTTTTGTTAATAATATCAGACTAAGATTAATTTCATAGATTTGATTCATGTGCTAGGGTTATATAAGACGGTGACCTAAAGGAAAGCATGCTGTATGGGAACTCTCTGTATTCTCTGTATCGGTTTTTGTTATGATATAATTTTTGAGATATATTTATTATTTGGAGATATAATTATTGAGATATAATTCACATGGCATACATTCTTTCATTTAAAGTATCAATTAAATGTATTTTAGTATATCCACATGTTTTGAAAACATCACAGTTAGACCATTTCATACCTCCTAACAAAAAAATCCCTCCTCCTATCCCTAAGTAACCACTAATTTACTTTATGCCTCTAAAAAACAGCTACATATTCTGGACATTTCATATTAATGAAATGGAGTCATACAATATGGGGTCTTTTGTGACTAGCTTTCTTACTTAATATTTTCAAAGTTCATCCTTGTTTTATTATTTAGCCATCCTAGTGTGTATGAAGTGGCATCTATCTATAATTTTTTAATAATTAATGATGTGGTTATTGACTATCTTTTTTGGACAAAAGGCCATTCACATAATTTGTCTCTGTTTTTATTGAGTTATTTGTTTTTATTTTTGAGTTATGAGTACTTCATATATTCTGAATATGTCCTTTGTCAGATACGTGATTCACAAATATTCTGTTCCATTCTGTTGGTTGCCTTTTCATTTTTGTGATAGTATAGTTTGCAGCACAAAATTTGTTTCTATTATTTCAATGTAGTCAAATCTATCTTTCTTTTCTTCTTTTGTCTTTTGTGCTTCTGAAACCTTATTTAAGAAACCATTGCCTAATTCAAGGTCATAAAATTTCCTCATATGTTTTCTTTAAGAAATATTTTTCTAAGACTATTTCGTCAAAGACACATTCTTCTAAATTATATGTTTATCTCTTACATTTGGATAAATGATCCATTTTGAGTTAATTTTGTGTATTGTTTAAATAGAAATCTAACTTCATTCCTTTGCATGTGAGTATCCAGTTTGCCCAGCACCATGTCTGTTAAAAAAGATTATTCTTCCCTCATTGAATTGTCTTAACGTGCTTGTTGAAAATCAGTTAACCATAAATATGAGAGTTTCATTCTGGAATCTGAATTCTATTTCATTGATCCATCTATCTATTCTTATACTTATATCATACTGTCTTTATTACTTAGCTTTGTACTAAATTTTGAAGTCAGGAAATGTGATTCCTCCAATTTTTTACTTCTTTTTTTGGACAGAATTTGGCAATTCTGGGTCCCCTCTATTTTCATATAAGTGTTAGTATCAGCTTGTCAATATCTACAAACATCCATTTGGGATTTTGATAGGGATTGTGTGAAGTCTGTAGATCAATTTGGAAAGTATTATCATTTTGACAAGATTAAATTAGAATTTTTTGATAGTGTGAAATGAAGATAATTTTTTCTATAAAAGTAAGTCATGAGCTACATTCTTTTATTTTACTTTTTAATTTTTTTAAGGATTTTATTTTATTTATTTGACAGAGAGAGAGAGAGAGAGCACAAGCAGGGGGAGCAGGCAGAGGAAGAGGGAGAAGCAGGCTCACTGAGCAGGGAGCCTGATGCTGGGCTCGATTCCAGGACCCTGGGATCATGACCTGAGCCAAAGGCAGACACTTAATGGCTGAGCCAGCCAGGCTCTCCTAGCCACATTCTTTTAAACAGTTTTTGGTTTTTCATGGATCTTCCTCAGACCTGCACCGTCCAGTATAATATAGTATTCACTAACCACACGTGACTAGCTGTAAGCGTGACTAGGGCAGCAGAGGAATTGTATTGGTGATTTTATTTATTTTAACTAATTAAAATTTAAATTTATAGACTATTTATCCAGCAATATAAAAAGATTAAGTGTGTTTGGAACAACTTGGGTATGTGAATCTACTTTATTCATTGGAAAATTTTGACCTCTAAAGATAAAATATTTCTGCTAAAAATTTTTCATCCAGGGTCGCCTAGGTGGCTCAGTCATTAAACGTCTGCCTTCCGCTCAGGTCATGATTCCAGGGTCTTGGGATCGAGCCCCGCATCAGGCTCCCTGCTCGGCGGGAAGCCTGCTTCTCCCTCTCCCACTCCCCCCTGCTTATGTTCCCTCTCTCTCTGTCTCTCTTTCTCTGTCAAATAAATAAATAAAATCTTAAAAAAAAAAATTTTTTTTTTCATCCAAACAGAGATGTACCCTAAGTATAAAATACACATTGGATTGAAGACTTAGCACCAAAAAAAGAGTAAATACTTAATTAAAAATGATTTATATTGACTGATGCAAAAATAATATTATTTTGGATGTATACAGATGAATAAAATGTTATTAGCATTAATGTTAGCTGTTTCTTTTAAATTTTTTAATGTGTTTACCATAAAGTTTTAAATTACATAGTATGTAACTCGAATCATTTTTCTCTTGGATAGTGTTGCTCTAGATTCTATCTTGTGAGCAAACAGTAACTTGTCAAGACAGCTCAAAAAAAAAACAAAAAACAAAAACAAACAAACAAACAAACAAAAAAGACAGCTCAGTATCACCTTATGTGGAGTCCATAACCCTATACTGGAATATTAATAACAATAGTTAATAACTTTAATCATTAACATGAATTAATCTTGTATACCAATGGTACCAAATGCATTTTTCAGCATTTTACCTATATTATGTTATTATATTTATCCTTTAGAAATTCACTTACTAAATATTTAATGAGTGTTTACTATGTTTCAGTTTCTAGAAATAGAGATAGCTATGCCACAGGTCCTTCCTCTTGTTGCTACTTCTTTGCAAGACAGCACTCTGAATTCCATTTCTCCATAGTTCCTGTAGACCCCTGGAGAGCAAACTGGGCCTTATTTACCTTTTTAACAATACTGTTTGGCAAATATTATAAGAGATACATAATAGTTTTAAGGTAAATACATAAATTAGTATTAAATTTTCCTAATCAAAATATTAGTTTCCTATCAATGTGTGTCTCTAACATGCTGGAAAAAGAGCTTTCCTTAAATGTCAGGCAAATTCTTATGAAATAGATACAATATCAGTTGATTAAAGAAGAAAAGCTTAAGTCAAATATAATACAGGAATCCAGTGGTAATTAAAATGTATGCTTCTTTAAAAGTAAAGTAGCTTTACTTCTAAAAGAAAATGTTATCAACTTAAAATTTCAACAGATTCACAGTTAAATTGAGATATTTACTGACTATGCGGTGTTAAATAAAATTAACTTCATGTTTCCCTCGTGTGTTTTGGTTGACTAGAGTAGTTTGATAGAGTGTTGCAGTTCTCATTGCACAAACTGCAATTAATCAAGAAATTTTCAGGAAAGTTTAATAATTTTCAATTATCACATACATAATTACCATAATATATTTTGAAGTTAGCATAATTTATCAATATTTACTCAAGCTCAAGACAATATATTAAAATTCAACAGTGATTAAATTTAATCAGTGTATTCAATAGAGTTTTTATTTTATTTTATTTATTTTTTAAGATTTTATTTATTCTTTTGAGACACAGAGATACAGAGAGAGAGAGAACATGAGCAGGCGAGAGGCAGAGGCAGAGGGAGAGGGAAAAGCAGCCTCCCCGCCGAGCCAGGAACCAGATGTGGAGTTCGATCCCAGGACCCTGGGATCATGACCCGAGCCAAAGGCAGACGCTTAACCATCTGAGCCACCCAGGCACCCCTATTCAATAGAGTTTAAAAAGGTATCTAATATTTCCATATTTTTTAATAAAAAAGAATGCAAAACAAAAATTTCTTTTTAAAGGACTATTGAAACAATACCTACATTTTGACAAAGAATAAAAAGTCCTTCAGAAGAAATGATGGTTCATTTATCTCTGTTTTAATATATTGAAGAAACTTGTTTCCAAAAAATTAAACGCTTCAAACGTAACCTAAATTTGTGGATTATTTAACTAATGTTACCTGTTTAGAGTAAGCATCTCCACTGTAAATGATAGAAAGTGGGATGTTATAAAGCTCAGCATGTATTCAAGGGAAACTGAAGTTATCCTTTGTTTCTCTACCAACAGCCAATGACATTTGGATATATAGGAAGCAGTAATTTTGGAACTAATGTGAATCTACAGAAGGACTTTAATTATTTTATTACTCACTTAAGATAGTAATTAATTACCTGTACACATACAGGTTTCTTCAATTATTGAAGTAAAAATAGCATAGAAAAACATAACTCAATCTTTATTAATATATACTCACGATTTTGAAAAATATTTCATATTTTAAACATTAAATTTTTCACAATTATGAGCTTTTTACATAGTATGAGGTCTTTTAATCAACATTGTGGAGTAATGCTTGATAAGTAAATAATTTAAAGCACAAAATCACAAATAACAATATATACTTTTTTTCCTTTGCTGGAGAAATATCGTTTTTCTTGTGTTTCTTTCTAGTTTCTTAAGAACAGCAACAATATCTGAAATAGACTTGTTTATATTAAATTTATTTATTCATATGTTTGAAAAAAGAAAAATGGGGAATGGAGGAAGAATATGATGATAAAGATTAAGAATTTCTGTTTGTAAAGGATACTTGTAAGATTGATAAATCAAGCTTCAATATATGTTTGTCACATATATTAATATGCAATATTAATGCATAGTAAATATGTACATATGTGCATATATTAATTTGGTTATATTTGTTATCTAATTATCTGTCTATAACCAACAAATAACTTCTTTTTATAATATTTAAAAAATCTATTGATCAAGAGGAACACAGAATATCCAACAAAAGTGGTCAAACTTCATAAAAACATGTTTACAAATAGTTAATAAGCATAGGAAAAAGTATTCAACATCAAGTTATTAGAGTAGGTAACTAAAACTGCAGTGAGGTACCAATCACTCACTGTCACGCACAAAATATGTCTAATAATGTTAAATGTAAATGTAAAGAGCAATAAGAACTGTCTTACTTTGTTAGTGGGAATATAAATGAGCAAAACAATTTTGGAAAACTTTTTGATGGTATTCACTAAAGTTTAAATTATTCCTATCCTACCACATAGTAATTTCACTCCTAGGTATGGATGCTTCAAAAATGAGTGACAACATCCACTAATAAACTTGCAGAAGAATGACCATAACATCTTTATTCAAGTTTGCCCCAAACTGTGTACCATCCAAATGATTTTTTTTTTACAATGGAATGGATAAATTAATTGTGATACATTTATTAGAAAACTATATAACAATAAGAAAAAAGAGCTCTACACACAACAATATTGATGGACTTCATGTACCTAATAGTGAGCAAAAGATGAAAGATGCAAAAAATATACATGCAACATAATTCTTTTTATATAGATTTTAAGAATAGGCAAAATTCATTTATGGTGATAGAAGTCAGAGTAGTGCTTACCACAGGGGATGTTTGATAAGAATGTGGTATAGGGGAATCCTTTGAAATGCTATGCGTGTTCTATATATTGACCAAAATGGCAGTTTTACCACTAGTTTTGTGCACCATAGTGTATTATATCTCAATAGACCTTTATAAAAAAAAAATCCTTTCTGGATGCTGTATGGAGAATGGATTATAGATAAATAAATTGAGAAACTCTAGTAGCAATCTAGGTGAGAGTGTATGGTAGCTTGTATTGAATGAAGAATCAATAGAAATGGAACAAAGTAGGAAGATCCAGAAAGTATTTTTGAGATGGAACTGTCAGGAATTTGGGGGTGGGGAGATGGCATGGGTTAAACAGGTGGAAAAAAAAAAATGCTTGTTCAGTATGAGAAGGTTGAGGAGGGGGTAGAGATAATAGACATTCTACACAGAATAGTAAACATTAGATAGAAGTTCCCTACATTTTTGTCAGCTATTTCCCAGAGAGCACTTATATGAAATGGAAAAAAGGAGGAAAAACTCGTAAAACAACTCCTAATTTCAAGTTTTATAACATATATGTTCTAATATATTCTGGTACTTGATTTACATTTACAATGTAATTAAGTTTTCTGTTTGCCTAGTTATGTGCTTAGGTATGCTCCTATCTTTTGTGTTAAATTATCAAACACACTGCACAGCTGGCTAAAAATTTTTTTTTCACAAAAAGCCTCATTAGAAATCACCAACTTACCTTTAAATTCTTTGAACATGTTGTGCAAAATCTGAGTTCATGTAGTTATGAGTTAGCAGCAGACAGCCTGCCTCACTGATCTTGCTGTGTGATAGATATATTTTAGGAATGGGTTGTGGAGAATGATGATTTTTGCCTCTTGCTATTTAAATATATGATTAAAAGATGTCTTTCTTGTTTAGAACAAGTCAGTAGAATATTTCCCATAAGCTTTTTTATAATGTTGATAAGTTCTGATGCACTTAAAAAAATTAGTTTTTCCCATTTTCTCATCTCTTATTTTTTTAGAATGACCATGTTATAAACTACTGAAGTTTTCCAATTAGTTTTTTTCTGCTGGTAATTAAAGATATATATAGATATACTTTTAACAGCAGAATGTTGTTATATAATTAAAAACACTTAATCCTTCCAAAATACAGTTTGTCACTCTATTTACTTTAATATGCATACCATTTTTGTAACCTACTGTTAAAACCTATAAATCAGTTGTTTTTTTCTGATTAAAACACTTTTAAGTATTTCCACATTTGATTAGTTTTTCACTATAGGGGTTATTTAACAAAAATGTTTATTTAAAGATAAATGAGACTTTTTTTAAGTAAAAGAATTAATCAATCAATTTTCCTGTCTGTCCTTTACTCATAGATTGGAAACATTTATTATCTTATGGCTGTATATGCCAGTCATAATTTAGTAACATAAGGTTGATTTATAAATATAATATCTTTATTAAATCATCAGAACTTTGTATTTTATTGATAGAAAATAGATTTATAAATTTGTAGCTATAATTTTGATTCCTAAAAACAAATCTCATCTATTCCTCACTAAATGCTCTCGAAGTCTGATGGTTTGTTCATTGTTTTTGCTGTTTTGTCAGTATTGCAATATTTTCCTTCCTATATCCAACATTCTTCAGAAATAGAACTGCATGGATATGAATTCCACATCTCTTTATTTTTAATTTTTACAATTACATAAAAATGAAAGAGGTTATTGATTACACTACTGCAAATAATGTCTTACCTCAAGTGCCCTTATTATATTAAAAATTTCCCTTCAAAGCAATTTTTTTCACATTAGAACAATAAAGATCTTTTTAAAATTTCAGACCCTATCATATTATTCTTTTGCTAAGAACCTTTTACTGTCTTCTGCTTTAAGAAAAACAAAACAAAACAAAAACAAAATACTTAACAAGGGCTTTTAATACGGTCATTCCAGGTGTCGGACTCTTGTACATCCTAGCCTGTGTTTATCTTTCCAGCCCCATCTTAATTCACTCCATGCCTCTATGTTCCAATAATAATAATATTTGAGATTCTTAAATGTCTGTACTTCTTTCAACATGATGAGTTTTCCAAGTGTTCTTCCCAGTACCTGAAACTCACCATGTCCATCATCCTCAAATCCCTCTTGACCCAATTATTCTTATTTAGCCTTCATATTTAAAGGCAACATTTCTCTTTTTAGGGAAGTTTTTCATAGTTCTGGTTGTCTATTAATAGGTTAATGTCTACTAATGTCAGGTTGCCTATTAATGTGGTTAAAATACTTCACAAGCTTCCTCAGAGCACTGATCATTTTCATTTTTATTTTTTGTTATGATTAATATCTCCCATCCTCCTAAACTGAAAACTGCATGAGAAAAATCTTGTCTCTTTTGCTTATCATTTTTTTTGCAAATTAACATAGTATCTGTTATATTTTAAACCTTCAGCCCATAGTTGTTGAATAAATGAATAAATTGAAATCACCATGTAATCCATTTATTTTTCCTATTTTTTTAGTAATACAGTTGCAGCAAAATATCCAATATACATAAAAATATTTATTTTATATTAATAAAAGGTGTCTAATGTTTCATAATATAAAATAAATCTGTATCAATTTTTTTGAAGATTCTTAGATAATTAATACCAAAATATCAGAAATATTAGAGTTTTTAAGTAATGTAAGGCTAAAATGTATAGCATATGGAACAATGCTTACATTAAGCACTCAGTAAATAAATTTAAGGTCTCGATTTTTAAAAAAAAATATAATTCTGAGTAAAAACAAGGAATTTTCTCAGATTAAAGAAATATTTTCATTAGGTGATTTACTCAGCAATCCTGTTTCTCAGTATTTTGGGGCATGCTTTTTCTTTCCTGTAGCACTCCTTAGTAAAGTGGTCCTTTCTGTGGAAATAATGCTTCCTCAGCTCCAATACCACAGCAATGAATCCTGCAGTGCTTCAGATCTCTCTGTTCATTGATGAATGAGGATCACAGAGGGTACAGGGGATATACAGCTTATCAGAGGAGAGAAAAGTTGAATGTCTTTCTACCACCTCAGCCTACTCAGGGAAAACACTGAAGACAAGGTGAACCCCAAGAGTGCATGCTGCGTGCAAACAAAGTGCAGCATCAAAGGCAAACCGTATAGAACTAGAAGCTAAGAAATAATGAATGTTCTAACAGTAGTACCACATATACATGTTGGAAAACATGCTATTCATTGTTCTATTATTGTCCTATCTAAAGCAAGCTCCATATATTATTATTGTTTATGAATATGACTCCCATGTTACAGTCTTTGTTATGGATGAATGTGTCCCCCTCAAAATTCATATGTTGAAGCCCTTCCTTAAAGTGTGGTGCGGACTTTGGCAGGTAATTAGGATTGCATGAGGTCATGAGAGTAAAGCCTTCATGAAGGGGATTAGTGTCCTTATAAGAGTCATGGAAAGACCTTGCATCCCCTCTCTGCTCTGTCATGCAAGGATCCAAGGAAAAGTTGGTGGTCTGAAACCCAGAAGAGAGCCCTTACTAGAACTTAACTATGTTGTGACTGTTGATCTCTGACTTCCAAACTTCAGAAATGTGAGAAATATATTTCTGTTTTTTAAGACACCCAATCTGTGTTATTTTGTTATAGCAGCCTGAACTAGGACATCACTATCCCCAGTGGCTGAGAGAGAGCACCCAGGGTAGTGTTCCCTCCTTAACTTGCCCTCACTCACAGCCCAGAGTTGAGTTCCAGACCTCCTTGGAGAAGACATGGCCATGACTCATGGAATGGCACAGAAATTGTGCTGGTGCGGTGATGGAGGAACTTCCTGGAAATCCTCTCTCTGGAACTTACTTGCTGGGAACCTGTCCTCTGGGGTGCCTGGTAAAGCCATGCAAATGGAAGGGCTGATGCTAGCAGGCTGGGTCCGGGGACCCCGAGGGGTTTGACAGGACAAGTCAAGAGGGACTCTGGCTGGACATAGGATAGATATCAAACATGAATCAGTAGGAAGTGAAAGCAGAGTTTATTGAAGGTATGGAGAGAGTGCAGGTACAGAGTGTCTGGAGACTTAGAAAGGAAAGGAGAGAGCCTTATTTTTGCTTGGAGTCTGGGGGTTCTTATTGAGGATTGTGGTCTGGTATACATGTCCTCTCAGGCATCCAGGAGCCAGTTAGAACAAAGATGAGGTCCCAGGTGTTATTCCTTAGAGCCAGGGGTCTTGGCATCAAGATGTCTAGCATAATAAAATTTAAAAAAAAAATATGTTAAAAAAAAAAAAAAAAAAGATGTCTAGCACTGGTGGCCTGGAATGCACATATGAAGGTTTCATCCAGTCATTCTTACCTGGTTCTTCCTTAGTTGTTATCTGTTCTAAAGAAATCATTAACTGCTTGTCTCTTACAAGGAGGACATACACTATTTGCATTATGAGGCATGTGTGAAGAGGGGGTGCAGGTCCTAGCAAGAATAGAAGCAAGAAAAGGAGCAAAAAGCAGATTGTTATGGAGTCCTTCAGTTTTCCTATCTCAGTGCCACTTCTTAGAATCTGCTGTGAACCAAACCAAAAGGATGGCAGGGAAAACTGCTTGTTGCTGAGTGTTGCTGGCTGCCTTAAACTGCAGAGCCAGGAGCTGTAGGCTAAGAGGGACACATCAGAACCAGAAAGACAAAGCCCCTTCCTCCTCCAGCATCTCTTTTGGCAAAGCGCGCTGCTGCTAAAGCTTAACATTAGTTCAGCGGGCAAAGGAGAAATAGCACAGCTGAGAGGCAAGAAATTGATCCCTGTCATAGTTATCTTATCGATGAGTATGTCTCTTTTACCTCCTCTCCTCTTTCAACTAGATTTGTAACACCAGTTCTTTTTGCTAGCTTTGTTTTCCTTTCTTAACAGTGTACAAAGAGTATCAACTATAAGCTATTGTACTATATTATCCTCTCCAGTTTCCTCCATTATGGTTAAATGAAGAAAGAAAATCTTTACCTTTATTACAGTATTTTTCAATCTTGAGCAAAGTTTACCATTGGCAACTATAAGGCTGATCTGAAGGCTTTCTAAATCCTTCATTTTAATAATAATCAATAACATATTTTATAGCACCATATGGCTCTAAAACACATGCTAAGACTGTTAACGATGGGAGAGTTGTAAATAAATTGGATTTATATTTAAAAGGATCATCCTGGCTTCTCTGTGGATAACAGGCTTTGTATGATAGCTAGTGAAGCAGAAGGATAACTGCAGTAGTCAAGGTGAGATATGATGTTGGCAGCAGTGCAAATGCTGAGAAAGTATCCGATTTAGGATATATTTTAATGATAGGTGCAACAGAATTCTCTAATGGATTGACTATAGAGTGTGAAAGGAAAAGGATTCAAGAATGGTTTCAAAGATTTTAGCTTGATGAGTTCATTTGTCTAAAAATACTTAAGATAAACGATTTATCAATATTACACATACACACACATTCCAAATATGTACTAAAAGCAACATATCAGTTGCCTTTTTTTTTTTTTTTTCCCAAAGTCACGTCTTTCTTGAAACCTGATAATTGTTCTAGGCAGATAATAGTTGCTCTTGGATTTTCAACTGATATGAATGATAAATATTAAAACATTTGTATTCCTTATATACTACAGTTCTTCCCTGTGAAGAAATGAATCATATTTAAGGGAAGCACCATGGTACAAAAAGCTCTATTTATACCAAACTCTTTACTTTCTGAGTAAAAAAGAAGATAGGGGAATTAAATAATAGTAGCTGGGGGATAAAAAGCCAACCGCTGGTAGCAAAGAATACAGGGAATGTTCTGGGCTGGAGGAGATATGGTAGAGGACATTGTGACATGTCTCATGAGCATGACTATGAGGGTCTGAGGAAGGATTCATAGGTTGTTAAGAGCATCTGATGAATCACTGGATAAACACTTCACGTCCTATTTAGGTTGATTTTTAATTCTGTTAAATACTTATTGATTAACTATCTGTTATGTGATAAAAATACAAATAAAATATATCATCTTTCCCGATCTTATGAACCTGTAATCAGTAGATGGCAAGAGAAGGTAGAGAGAGCAAGCTTATCAATAGACAATTTTAATATAGTTATCTAAGTGATAAGCTGTATACATTCAACATGCCATATTTGCTTATATTTCTTTATATTTTATTTTACTTTTCTGTATACCTTCATTATAGCATGATTAATCACTACAAACATGAAAAACAGCCTTAAGACTGCTATGGATAATTGGAGAGCATTTATGTCTGTGCTTTAGTGGTCACTATTTTTCTTTAGAGGCAGGGATAGTGGTAGTCAGAGCACTATTTTATCAAGAAAAGATGCTAATCTTGAATAAATAAGGAATCATAAGGACTGATGATTAGGACAGTGAGAGTAATCAGAATACAGGAATATTATAGGACAAAGCCTTTAATTCCTTTCATTCTAATTATACCACTAGAAGGGGATCCTTGAAGGGAGATCGTATGTGTTCATATATGAATGGAGATTATTAAGGGGCTATTTGGATTACAGTAAACAAAAATAATAAATAAAAGTTATTTTGCACTTATTATGAACAAAGTATATCCATTATTTTATTTGTTTCCCACAACAAACCAGTCTTGTTCTTTTGGTAAATATTTGGAGCTCAAAGTTGCCTTTTAGCAGTGCAGGGTTTGGCTTATTTGCCCTGGTTAGTGTTTTATCTTCTATACCTACATGTCAGACTCTTAATAAATATCTGTGAATTAATGGGTGAATGAATGAATGAAAAAATTAAATAATAATACTATGAGATATTCATTACTATCTGCACTTTAAACATAAGGGAAGGAAGGCCCAAGTTTTCACTCAAGTTTACATATATTAAGTGACAAAACTAGCATCCAAAACTAGGACTTGAAGACCCAGACTCCAATATCTTTCATTCTACCCATGATGCTTCACCAATCCTGAAATCACATACATAGTAAGATATTGTCAAAAGTGACCATATAATTTAGTTAAAAGTAATAATAGCAACAATAATTTATTGAGTGTCATTATGTACCAACTGTGATGCAAATGGCCTTGCGTGAATCACCACTAATAATTGAGAAGAATTTTAACTATTGACAAAAGACAAAATGGATCATATGGAAACCTTGTTCATTCAACAAGTGAAGTCACCATAGGCACCCATAAAACACAATGTCAGTAACAAACAAAGGTATTGCTTATTAAAAAAAAAAAAAAAACAACATTCTTTAACCTTTTTTTTTTTTTTCCAGTATCTTAAGAGTCCATCTAAATAGCCCATAGTCAAAGTATTTGGATAGTCAGTAATTGACAGAGCAGACTAGAGAAATCAGTTAAATCAGAGGCTTAGTTAGCAGGTAACTCTAATTGATCCCCCAGGAGCAAGCACTCAGAGATAAAAGTCAGCCTTGAGAGACGATGAAAAGCAGGAAACAAAACAGAAGGGGAGTGAAACACCAAATCTAATATATAAGATAATGCAGAAATAAGAAACTTCAGTAGAAACAAAATAAAATACAGGGCACCTGGGTGGCTCAGTTGGTTAAGTGTCCGACTCTTGATTTTGGTTCAGGTCATGATCTCAGGGTTTTGAGATCAAGCCCCGTGTCAGGCTCCACACTCATCAGGGAGTCTGCTTGAGAGTCTCTCTCTCTCTCTTGCTCTCTCCCTTTCCCTCTGCCCCTCCCCCTGCTCACATGCTCTCTCTCTTTTTCTCTCTCTCTCTAAAGTAAATAAATAAATCTTAAAAAAGAGAAAACAAAATAAGGTATCTTTGTACATAATAGATAGCATACAAGAATTAAAAAACAGACAATAAATTGGAGACCTATGTCACAAAATTTACAAATATCTGATGTTTAAGAAAAAAAAAGAGACATACAAATTAATAGGTTTAATACAAACTTACTAGATTAAAAAATACATTGATAGCCCATGAACAAAATGGAAATACAACTACATAATAAAAATATGAAAGAATGTTCAGTATTAATGGTATTCAAAGACATCAATAAGAAAGTAAAAAAATTATGTCATCTTAAACATATTAAATGAGAAAATATTTAAACAGCAATATTACTCAATGTTATAGTGGTGGTGGTGAGTAGAGGTCTTCATATCCCCAGTTTTGGATTAGAAATTGTTATACTCATTCAGAAGTGATGTAGCAATAAGGTATCAAGATTGCTAATGAGATTTCTGCTAAGTTATTCCACAAGTGGGAATTTAGCATATGTAAGTAATTAGAGAAATGGATGATCATTTATATTCAGTGATTTAATTTGGAATCCAATTATAATGCCAGATTTTTGTCCTTTTTAAGCTTCCAGAAAAAAAAAAATGATGTAGAAAAAATGAGGAGCTAGAATCACAGAAATTTCAATACCAACACTGAAAGTTACTATATTAGTATCAAAGCTTTCAATCATCTAAATGAAAATGATTTCATTGTAGAAGTCCCTATTAAGCTAAATATCAATCAAGTGTAAGATAAAATAGTTTAAAGAAATGCAAACTTTATTTTTAAAAAAGATTTTATTTATTTATTTGAGAGAGAGAGAGCAGAGTGAGAGAGACCAAGCATGAGCAGGGGTGAGGGACAGAGGGAGAGGGACAAACACACTCCCTGGGAGTCCGATGCTGGGCTCAATCCCAGGACCCTGAGGTCATGACCTGACTGAAAGCAAACGCTTAACTGACTGAGCCACCCAGGCGCCCCTAAAAAAATTGCTTCTACATACACTTTTACAAAATAACACTATTAAGGATAGTGGGAGTGAATCAAAAGAAGATGTGTGATATATCGTGAATTCCCTTAGTTATAGTGAAAGGAGTTATTGAAATGTAGCAGTGCAACATGAGTAAGGAGGCTGGCTAGATCTTTATTAAACACATACGTTCCTTGGGGCACCTGGGTGGCTCGGTCGGTTAAGCAACCAACTCTTGGTTTCAGCTCATGTCACAATCTCAGGATTGTGAGATCAAGCCCCATGTCAGGCTTTGGGTTCACCAGAGTCTGCTTGACATTCTCTCCCTCTCCCTTCCCCTTCTCCTCTGCTCCTCTCCTTCTTTGTGCGCTCTCTCTCAAATAAATAAAAACACATATATTTTTCTGGCAAACAGCTAACAGGCAGTTTTGTAGTCCTTTTATAACTAGAACGGAGTCATTTGACTGTTTCTGTATATTGGAACATGGCCTGAAGTGATATACATTTCCTGACCTTGCCCCTGAAAACACTTCACATTTTACAACCCTTTCTCTCCCTTCCTTCCTTCATCAGCCAGCCTTGTAAACAATCCAGCAAAAGCTTTTGAATTCTTGCTTGAAATCATACCTTGGTGGAGAACCAGCCAGGAGGTCTATTCAACTAGGATTCCATGATTTAGATAATGCATGAGTATGATTATTCATCACCCACAGGTGATATGCATAAGAGTTTGGATGGTAAGTATTAAGAAAAAATAGATCTTTTGGTGATAGTGGTGATTTACCAACTAAGGGCCCATAAAAGGAGACATGTGTCTCTTACAGTCTGACACAGAGGTGTGCTGTAGCCTAAGAGGTCTTTTGAAAATGGAATTGTTTGGCAGCTCTTACATTTTTGGCCAGTGAAGGATCTTTGCCTGTTCTCTGACTTCCCCACCTTGCTTTCCCTTCTTAACAAAGAGGACAGTTTGGGGGTACAAACAGACCGATGGATCTAAGCTGTCTGGGTTAAGATACCAGCTCTTAGTTGTAGTTGATTATGGTTATCCAGCTGCTTAGTTTCTGGAAGACTCAGAAGACTGTGGATGTTGCTGCCTGTTCTATTAAAGAAAGTTAACAAGGTCAAAGTGTAAGAAGTTAAATTTGAGTGCAGTTTCTGGCACAAGAAAAATAGTAGTGGTCCAAGACCCAGTTGGCTCTTTGTCTAGCCAACCAACAGTGAGCTCCAAGAATCATTTTTGGAAAATCCTTCTTTAGACAATGTAGTGAAAAAAAAAAATTGTTAAGCTATCAAGATTTGGGGATAGTTTATTACAACAGTTACTCTCTGAATGATAGGAGAAATATTTAGATATTTAAAATGAAAGATCAAAAAGAACAGTATTATATTGTTTAAATTTCTGGTTAAAATCCAAAGAAAATGCAGAAACATAACTAACAGGTTTGGAAGTGGTTGATTGTGCAGAGTGGTCAAAAGGGAGAAAAGAGGAGAACTGGACTGCTGTGTTTGTATAATAGGCTTTGTAGAATTATTTGGCTTTGAACCTCTTATTCACATTTTGCTTTAATAACAAGCATTGTATTTTAATAGGAATAAAGTATGCTTATCACAGTTTTTTTTCTACAAAGTTGAAAGCATGCACACACCCTTTATTCCAATAGCAGAAAGATTACATGTATTTCTGAATATCCAAATAATGGACTACTACACAGCTAAACATGTTAATTTTCAGTTAACATAATAAAAAGGGGAAATTTACAAATTATAAAACAGAGCTATGAATTATTATTGATGTATAATAACAGAATAAATTCTATGAAATTATACCAAAATATAACTTTGGATCTTTCTTGAATTTAGGTTTATAGATTGTTTCTGTTTATGAATATTTTATAATTTTCAAAATTCTGAAATATCATCTAAATGTGTGTGTATGTGAGAGAAAGATTTAGAAATCAAGGGTGATTTAAATTTTCTTTACAAAACATCATCCAGCCAGTAGTTGAATGAATAGCTATTAGTGATCAAGAAAGGACTATTGAAAGAAATATCATATTTAGATCTCCACTTTTATAACATTTTATATAATTCTTAATATGTAGAAGAATAATTTATCTGATAGAGCACTGAATTGTTAAACCCATTATATTCTACTTAAAGAAAAATGTCATTTACTTCCAGATGTCTTGCATTTCCACAGTGGTCTTGTTTGTTTTGTTTAGTTTTTAACTGAAGTAGTTCACCACTCAAAGATTTTTTTTTTTTTTAAGTGGCAATCAGACAATTCTTAGTTTCAATCAAGGACATAATTATTTAGCGTTTTTGCATTTCAGTGAGTTGTATCAATATCTGGTTGGTGTGACATTTTGCAAGAATATAATGTTCTTAAATGCTTTATTCAATCTTCTCAAATTAAATATAATATTCATGTAAGCATCCCATATATTTGGATTTAGAAAATGTTCTTACTAAAACACAATTAAAATATCAAATGCAAAAGGAAGTAATTGCATTTAGCAATAAGTCTCCAGGCCTTTTAAGAGAAGATGTGTACTAACAACTCGTAGGAAAAAAAAAAAAAAAGAAAAAGCAATAGGATACATTACTCACTGATAACATCAGAATCTGCAATGATAGATCAAAGAGATGCAATTTGACACCAGAAAGAAAGAAAGAAGAAGTCCTATTTATCTGAATACTGAAATAATTGCAACACACATCCAGTGCTGGAAATGATTAGAATAATGTAGTCACGTTTAAACTACACAGGATTTGTGCATTTCAGAACTCCATTTTAGGAACCTGATTGTTTGATCCTTCTCCCATATAGTATCTACTAGAAGACTGTTGTGACTAATTATCTTAAAGCCAGTTAAATTCATCAGGCCTCATATTCCCATTAACGATGATGCTATTAACTGCCACCGTTCTCACCCTTAGTATCTTATTTATCTCCTGTATTAACCTCATTCACTTCTCTAATTCAATTCCACATTAATTCCATTTACAAAGCTTTTCATCGTGCCATCTGGAAACTTTCTTTCATTGTTATTAATGTCAAATTTAAAAACCTCAATTTCTTCCTGATTATTGCTTTCACTTTCTGATCTCTTCTGAAATCTAAGTCTCTTCTATGTTTAGTCATTACTCCTCCACCTTGAGTAAAACAAACAAAAAATAAGTTTCATGTCTTAGGCAGTTCATATATAACACCTCCCTCATTTTACTGTTATCTACTACTTGACTTTAATTTCTTACTATCTTACTACTTAACCTGTAATCTTCCTCTCCACCTCAAGTCTGTCCATCATCCTAAGTGGTTCTATAAATGTGGATAAATTCAATATTCAGTTGTGCCAGTTCCTTGGCCTCCTTTTAAAATAAATTATATCCACTTCAATTTAACCTTTCCCTCATTCCCTTAGCAATAACATGGATCTTGTCTTCACTTGAATCTCTTCAACCTGGAAATGATTAATTCAGTCATTCTAGTCTCTAATTGCTGCTTCTTTGATTTCCAGGTTTGTTTTTTTTTGTCCACGTTACTAGGTTTCATCCACTTAAAAAAATCTCATATTATTAAATCTCTTGATAATTTCTTCCTAGTATGATCTCTTTTCTTACTGATATTGGCCTATATAGATTCCATGTTTCATAATTGTAACAGGTCTCTGTTCAATATGCTTAGTTTATTTGTCCTGTTGTACTATTATTTTGCCTATTGAGCTATCTAACATATGCCGAAATCTTAGACATATAACCATGTAGACTGGTAAATCTATAAATTCATAATATCCCAAGCCTCCATAGTTCCCCTCTATTTTCAACAATTATTTTTTTTTCCTATGTCACAAAGAAAAAGATAAATAAAAACATGCTTACCTTGCTGTTATTGAAGCTATGTATTAAGCTTCAGGGTTTTTTTTTTCAACTTTTCTTTGACTGTAGCATTTTCTCAATGTTTAATTTTCTAATAACTTTGCCTTTATAGTCCCCATCTTTGTCAAGAATTCACAAAATGTTTCCCTTTATCTTACATCTCTAATACCTCCTTCATTGTTAGTTAGGAATATGTCCTGGATGTTCTTTTCTTCTAATTCAGCACATTCTCTTCAGCCACTTCCAGGAACTCAATATACATTTTTATGTTCATAATTCTGTAATACATATTACAGTACAGTGTTATATACAACTGATTTGTCTACAGACATATGAAACTCAACACGAAACAAACCAACATCCTCCTTCAAAATTTTCTCTCCCCTTTAATATTCCTTCTAAGTGAAAGGCACCATTACTGATGGAGTGTCTCAAGCCAAAAAGATAGTTGTCATCTTTGAGCTTTCTGTGTCTGTCTTAGTTTTCTAAAGCTGCCATAACCAAATATCACAAACGGGTGGCATAAGTAAGAGAATTTCCTGTCTTGGTTCTAGAGGCTAGAAGTCTGAGATCAAACTGTCAGCAGGGTTGGTTCTGTGAGGAGCTGCGAGTAAGCATCCGTTTCATAGTTCTAGCTTCTGGTGCTTTACTGACTGTCTTTGTAATTGCTTGGCTTATAAAAGACTTACTTTGATTACTGCCTTCCCTGTGACTTGGTGTTCTCCGTGTGTGCATGTTTGTGTGTCCAGATTTCCTCTTTTCATAAGTACTCCAGTCATATTTGATTAGAGGCCATCCTAATGATCTCATTTTAACTAATTATATCTGCAACAACCTTATATTCAGGTAGGGTCACATTCTGACATGCAAGGTTAGGATGTCAATGTATGAACTTTGGCAGGGAAACACAGTTTCACTCATAAGTATCTCCTTCATTATTTTACCCAACTTATATCCAGAAATTCAATGAGTCCTAAATAGATCTTGAATTCATCCCCTTCACTCCATCCCCAATTGCCCTACCCTAATCCAGAGCACCTCTGCCTAAGTTATTAGAAGAACACTTTCACTCCTCTCTCTACCCCTACTCTTACTCTTTTACCTACAGGCAGTTAGAGTTACCATTTTGAAATGAAAATCTCACTGTTACATTCTCCTATTTAAAATACTTTAATTACTTCCAATTACCTTCACAATATTTTCAAGAGTGTTTACCATAGTTTTAGAACCTCTCCTCCTCTCCAAGCTCTTTAGACAAATTCCATCATCCAAAATCTATGCTTCAAGTGTATGGAACTTGATTCTATTCATCTAATACATTATGCTGTGTTTGGTCTCTTAATCATAAAGCCTGTGTTTCCATCCTGGAACACTTTCCCTCCCATCATTTGTTTACCTAGATAATGCCTACTCATTCTTCAGCTCTCAATTTAGATATCCCTTCTAGAAAGTTTTCTCAAACTCCTCATGTTCTAATTAGATGCAAATTTTAGAAGCTGCTGTACACCCTACATTTTCTCTGCCTTAGCATGTACCAGATATTATTAGAACTGAGAACTAACAGTCTGTCTCTAAGTGCAATGAGGGTAGGACCCATATATCCTTTTGTTGTTATTATTATTTTATTGAAATATTATTGATATACAATGTTATATTATCTTCAGATGTGCAACACAGTAATTCTATAATTCTGTACATTATGCAATGTTCACCATGATAGGTGGAGTTATTTTCTGTCATCATACAAAGTTATTATTACCTTGCTTCTATTTTGGAACTCCAAGTACATATATGTTAACCTGCTTGATATTGTCTCCAAAGTCACCAAGACCTTGTTGATATTTTCAGCATTTTTCTCTCAGTCTATGCATCAATTAAAATTAAAAATCACAGGTACAATTAGAAATGAATATCAGAAAATGACTTCAAAACAAAAGAAACAAAGATTAAAAATTAAATAAAACCTCTCAAAAACCCATTAGTCAAAAAAAAAAAAAAACTCAAGACTTCTTTGAAAAGAAGTTTGGAATGAATGGACATTAGAGTACTATGTGTTCAATTTGGGGCACAAGAGGAAACTAAGGCTGCACTTAAAGAAAAGTTCATAGTTATAAACGCATTAATTTCCAATTGAAAAAATAAAGTGAATTAACATTCTATGTAAGAAGATAGGAAATGGATAATAGATCATCCAAAAGAAAGGAAAGCAGAGAGAAGGAATAAATATTAAAAGAAAAATATCCTTAAATGTTGAAAAAATAATACTGATCAGGCTCCTAAAAACAAAACAAAACAAGTCAGTGAGATAAAAAGCAATAAAGAATTGGATAAAGAAATAGAAAAAAGAATAGCTCAAAGCCCCCAATAAAAACAAACATTTAAGTATAACAAAAATTACAAAACAAAATAAGCAACAATATAACAACAGCAGCAAAAATCAAATAGCCACAGTTATGTTGTGTACCTAATTATATTTATTACTGCCCAATTCCATATTAATGCATTTCAATTCCTGGGTAAAAGGGATGGTTTTCTTGGGAAATATAAGTTACTAAAATTTAGTTCAAGATAAGATAGACATACAGACTTATAGCCATAGACAAAATATCAAATTCTATTAAACAAGACTTTTGGGAAAAAATAATCTAGTTCAGAGTGCTTTCTGGTTTTTTTTCAGACTATCAATGTACACGACACCTATGTTATTTAACATTTTCCATATCAGAGATTATACATTTTTATTTTTATATTTGATATCACAGTGTTTTCAACAAGGTAAAAGGCCCTTCTCACTTTTGAATATAACTTCTCAAGTACTAAAAAAAAGAAAAAAAGTTGGCAGATTAAATCCAATATTATATAAAAATAGTTTACTGTTGACCAAATATAAATAATGCATCTAATGATCGCATTATTTATATATGTATCAATATAATTGATAATATTATTAGTATTAATATGAAAATCATACAAAGTCAATTTAATAGTATAAATTTAGGTATATAAATCATAATTTACAGCTTTAATAGTCAAATTGAGGAAAAATAACCTTGCTTCATAAATGTTGGAGCTATTAAATACACAGTCTGTTTCTGATAAAAGGGGTTAGTGTATAGTACCTCTGGTAACATCTCAGATAAATAATGTGCATGTATGTGTGTGCATGCATACACATACAGTATTACACATTCAATACCATGCATAATGAGAAAATGCTAACAATAATCCTATTTTATCTTATTATATTGCAATACAATAACAGTTTTGCTTTCATTACCATTATTTGATTTTTTTTCAAATACTGGTCAAATCAAATTTAAAGTATAATAAAATGATTTCATATTTAACTGTTAATATATTCACCAAAATGAATTAAGGCACTTCTTTCTGAAAACCTTCATCTCTAATAGATTTAATGAATATTTTAAAATTCACCAAACCAATATATTGGTTTAGAAATTACATCTTACTTTTGTTCGAGTCTGAATTTTTTTGGGTATAGTAAGATGTCCATTATATTTTTATTGAAAAATGTGGTTGTTGATTGATAGGTGCATTATGGTCTCAGTGTCTAAATTAACTACGTGTTTATTGCATGCAGATGATATATGACTATTAAACCTATATTTATTTTTTTACCTAGTGCTAGTGTGTAGCTTGGGAGTACAACAAAAATAAGAACTACAGTGTACTCGCTATTACCATCTTGAGGAGTTTTATAAAGCTAAAAATTGCTGAGGTATATTAAGTAACATAGTTCCATAAAAATTTGTTTTCATGGAAGTTAATTTTTCCCCTGTGGATTAGGTTGAATAAGCTATATAGAAACACAATTATCATTCTTCAGGATATAAATGTCTGTCTCCTGCAGTAGCCTTAAATTAAATAGTTTAAAAGGTGGCATGATTTGATAATGTGGTGGGGAAAAAAAATCTCTTTGTGTTGCTGGGTAAACATCTTTGGAACAAATGGACTTTGTCATAATGTGATAAAAAGAAGTTTGCAGAATAATAGTGAGGTAGCATTACTGTTTTTGCTTTGGGAAAAGTAATGAAACACTAAGATTCTATCAAAAAGATGCATTTTTTTTCTTTGTTGATGTCACTACTGGATATAACGTGCTTTGAACAATAATTGTTTCAGAGAGCTGGGAAAGTCAGGGTCTGGCAGATGTCAGTAATGTAATTCTTTGATGTAACACAGATTTTTATAGCTTCCATTTCTACTGAAAGAGTTTCCTCAATGTGCATATGCTCCTGAAAATATAATAGTGAAATTATAGATTTCCTTTTCACTCAAGCAAAGAGTTTTAAAACCATACAAAGACAGTAAGTTCCTCTTAAAAAAAATGGAACAGTATTGGAAAGCACAATTTAGATCATGTGTATAAAACCTTTCCATATCCTATTTAAAGGCTTTTTACAGAACACTGTAGAATAAACATGCCTTGTTCTTTAATTTTATGAATTAAAGGACTCTAACCTTCAACACTGAGAATATGTAAACCAATTCAGTAACACTATGTGGGATTGTTCTTAAAAAGGATATTCATGCTAAAAGCTTGTAAAAATTAATTTCTCATAAAAATTTAAATTGTGTAACACCATAGTTTGGAAGGCAACATTTGAAAGTCCTCTTTTACAAGTGTGCCCTCTTTCTCAGATTCAATAGTAATCACTACTATAATTTTGATTTGAACCCTTAAATAACTTTATAACACACACACACACACACAGATTTTCTCCATAGATATGATGCCCTCTCCATCTTTCAACACTTCACTCTCTGACCTATGAGGATAAGGCAAATGGACCCCTTCAGTCAGTCACTGGCGTGCTACAGGCTGTTGATAACAGGGTGGGAAGAGTGATGTGAGTTATATATTTCACTACGTCCTCCCTGGCAAGTACCAGGGTTGGTATACTCCCTCTGTGAAAAAGCCACCATTCTGTCAGGTTGTCTTCTTTGCATATTGTTCTCTTTCAGGGTTTTGGGGGTAACAACTCTTAGTAGCCATCCTGCTGCCCCCTCCCTTATTCTTTCCCCAAATTTTCCTACATATTTAAAAATAGTCTTTTAATTATGTTATCCTCAATTATCCAATTTTGTTGTTCCATCTGTTCCTTGAAGGGACCCCTACATATCATCTATCTATCATCTATCTATCTATCTATCTATCTATCTATCTATCTATCTATCTATCATCTATCTATCATCTATCTATCTACCTATCATCTATCTATCTATCTATCTATCATCTATCTAGTGATACAAGTATATATCAGGTATATTATCAGGTATATACAAATATATATATTCTGTCTTTATCTCTATCTCTATTTTTCCCAGTCTTTTCTAATATAGTATTTCTATAATGTAAATTAGCTCATATGTGATTAGGAATTATGGAAAATATGTGATTATAAGTAGAGCATGTGTTTTTTTCATATGTGGTTTTTCATGGGCAATGTTTATAGAATAGTAGCAGAAATCATATTATATTCTTCTTTAGGAAAGAAACAACAACAACAACAGCAACAACAAAACATCTTGACTGCTACACTAGTAGTGAGGACTATTTGGGCTATTTTAAGAAAATTATAGTCACATGACCACATCCAGAAATCCTTCCTCAGAGATGTTTATATAAAGCTTAGAAAGCTTTGGATTTATGGGAGATTGCACCCAACCTTGCCCATCTTAAGGATGGCCCCACTGTCCAGGGGCTAGCTCCATCTGCCTTGCCCAAGAATCTGCCCTGCTTGAGTTAAAGGACTGCCAGAATTTCCACTGCACTATTTTGTTTATTCTCAATATCTATTGAGGCCGTTTTCAGCCATGCTGGATGGTCCAAGTTATCTTCTCAATGGCTAGTACTGCGTTTGTTATGAAAGTATTAGTGTCTTGTTGGTATAGTAGTCCCCCCTTATCTATGGTTTCACTTTCCACTAATGAGCTTTGTGCCCTTTCAGTTACCCATGGTCCACTGTGGTCCAGAATCAGAGAATCCTCCTTTTGAAGAATCTTCAGGAGATCAATAGTAGCCTAACACTACATCACAATGCCTGCATCATTCACCTCACTTCATCTCTCACATAGACATTTTACTGTCTCACATTACAAGAAGGGTGAGTACAGTACAATAAGATATTTTGAGAGAGAGCATATTCACCTTTTATTACAGTACATTGTTATAATTGTTCTATTTCTTATTAGTTATTATTGTTAACCTCTTACTGTGCTGAATTCATAAATTAAACTTTATCACAGGTAGGTATGTATAGGAAAAACTAGAGTGTATATATAGCATTTAGTACTATCTGTGGTTTCAGGCATCCAGTGGAGGTCTTAGAATATATCTCTCATGGATAAGGGGGGATGACTGTACTTTTGCGACAAAACTGCATAGCATTTGAGTTATACATATTGTTTCACTTAAACTCTGTAATTTTAATGTACGATTTTTGGAGCTCAGAATTTTTTAGGAACACACATAATATATGATATTAAAGGTACCACTATATCTATCTATGTCTGTAAACATCTACCTATAAATATGTCTGTGTATCCATCTATTTATCCATGCATCCGTCATCTATCTTTCATGATATCTTCATTTTCTGTCTTTCTCAGGAAGCCTAACTCAACTGATAAAATATTTTTATTACATGTCCCACTGCAGTTGCATAGTTTGTTTTGTTTGTTTTGTTTTTAATAATATCGAGTTCTCAAATCCAGCTATTACACATTTTTTTTCAAAATGGTGTGAAGTAGGAATTTAGATTTTATTATTCTTCACATTGAAAGACAACTGTCTGAAAACAATGAACAAACCATTATTTTCCACTGATTTAATGCCATCGTTATGGGAAATAATAATGATAAATTCCTATAGTATAGGAATAGTAAATTTTGGCTTTGATATAGGATCTATTTATTTTAAGCTATAAACTTATATAGATCTAATATTTTTTATTTTTGTGCTAATTCTGACTAAATACCGATGTTAGTAATTGGTAATGTAACTCTTTTAAAAACAATGTCTTTTCTTCAAACAGTCTCTTCCAAATGTGAGGATACTCTACCAAGTTACATATAATATAATGTTATCTGACAGAGATCATTGAGTTTGCAGGCCAGTTGGGTAGACTTTAAGCCTGTAAATGTACAAATACAAACACAGACACGTGTATGCACATACACATGCAGATCTGATAAAATTTTATAGGCCATAATTCAAGTAGGTATTGTGCCTTTTATTCTTTGTGATTGTTTTTATTTTAAATCATTATTGTGAGCTAGGATATATTAATTACATTTATTAATTGGATATTGCTGTTGTATAAGATAGAGTTATCATTATGACTTGAAATTATAATAGGCCATCTGCATCAGCTAAGACTTTGTATAGCTGAAAGTAAAGGAAAACTACCTTATAATGGCGTTCACAAGTATTATGAAAGAAAAATTAACACACCCAGTGTACCAGAATATTGTTTATGGGAAAAATTCATGGAAACAGGATCAGCAACAGATATGCATGTCATTCTTTATCAGACATCACAATCACACTGTAGAAATACACTACAGCCTAGTGAATACTGTCTTATGAATATTGGCATAAGATACAAAGATATGCACAGTTTGGTCCCATTTCCATGTATCCAGTCCATTTCTGTTTTGAAACTCTTAATCTTCACACTTATCTTGCCCCTTATAGACTTTTGACCAACCATCCAAGTCATTCACCACTATCTAGGAATTTATGTATATTGTTCCTTCAGTATGTAATAGGACCGGATTCTGTTGTACAATGGATTTCTGTTTCAAATAATTGTTTGTGGGGTTCATAAGACTCAAATTAAGATTACAGCTCTGGTCACATAATTCCATCATGGTTTATGGTCTAATGCTTGTTTTCCACTATAGTGCAATAGCATTCCAGGAGCTGTTTTTTGAGTGGTGAAAATTTGCCTTCTGTAGAAGGTATGACATTGTTCCAAAATACTTTAAGTCTAGACTTAATCTCTCCCATTAGTATTCTCCATAGTATGTTCTTATCCACAAAGGAAATCTATAGTACCATTAAGATACTATGGTAGGGCTATTTATATTATAGCCAGAATGCTTTGAAGGATGGTCAGATAAAATGGCTCACACTAAAGTTGACAGCCTTCTGAGTTGCCTGGTAAATGAGCCAGGGTGGCATTCCCAAGTGTGTGGTATGTACTGTATCTGAGATCTGAATATGCCAACCAAATTCTGTGGCACTTTCCTAAAAGTTAAAAATGCAAGATATAATAAACTGTCTTTTATCTTGGAAAGGATATCCTAGAATGATCCAGATCACTAGACCATTAACACTTCAATCTTGCAAGCTTTAGAGTCTTTTTAACGTTTACCTTCCGACAAAACAGATTGTATTCTGAGTCATAAAGCAAACAATTAAAATAAATAAAATCATTAAAAGTATGATATCTATGACCATAACAGAATCAAATTAGAAATTAATAAAATAAATACAATAGGAAAATCTCCAAACATGTACAATTTAAGCAACACACTTATAAATAACCCATAGGCCCAACAAGTAGTCTCATAAGAATAAATATGTAGAAATAAATAAAAATAAAAATACAACATATCAAAATATGTGGGACACAATAAAAGTAATGGTGAAAGGGAAATTTATAACATTAAATGTTTACAGTCAAAAAGAAAAAAGGATTCAAATCAATATCTAAAGACCCACTTCAAAAAATTTAAAAAAATAAAAGCAAGCTAAACTCAAGGCAGTTAAAGAAAAGAAATAATGAAGACCAGAAATCAAGGAAATTCAATCAGGAAAACAATAGAAAAAATCAGGGACATAAAAAAGCTGGTTCTTGGGACGCCTGGATGGCTCAGTCGGTTAAGCGTCTGCCTTCGGCTCAGGTCATGATCTCAGGGTCTTGGGATCGAGTCCCGCATCGGGCTCCCTGCTCACCAGGGAGTCTGTTTCTCCCTCTCCCTCTGTCTCTTCCCCCTGCTCGTGCTCTCTCTCTCAAATAAATAAACAAAATCTTTAAAAAAAAAAAAAGCTGGTTCTTTGAAAAAAAAATTAAAATTAATAAACCTCTAGCTAGACTGGCAAAAATAAAAAGACAATACACAAATCACCATTATCAGGAATAAAAATAGGGATTTCACTTCAGATCCTAAAGCCATTAAAAGGGTAATAAGGAGATATATGAGCAACTTTATGTTTATAAAATCAACAATTTAGAAATAATAGATAAATTCCTTGAAAATCACAAACTACCTGTGATGGACAGAATAATCCCCTCTACTAATATATGTACCTTCTGATCCCTTAAGTTTGTAAATGCCTCAATTTACATGGCAAAAGGAAATTTGAAGATGTGGTTAATTTAAGGATCTTGAGATGGGAAGATTTTCCTGAATCATCCTAGTTGGCACAGTGAATCAAAGAGTCCTTATAAGAGGTAGGGTGGGAGGGGTTCCTGGGTGGCTAGGTTCGTTAAGCATCTGACTTCGGCTCAGGTCATGATCTCTGGGTCCTGGGATAGATTCCTGCGTCAGGTTCCCTGATCAGCAGGGAGTCTGCTTATCCCTCTCTCTCTGTCCCTCTCCCTCATCGTGCTCTCTCTCTCTGACAAGATTTTATTCATTCATTTGTCAGAGAGAGAGAGAGAGCACAAGCAGGGGGAGCAGCAGACAAAGGGAGAAGTAAGTTCCCCGCTGAGCAAGGAAGCCGATGCAGGACTTGATCCCAGGACCCTGGGATCATGACCTAAGCTGAAGGCAGATGCTTAAGCAACTGACCCACCCAGGTGTCCCTCAAATGAATGAATAAAATATTAAAAAAAAAAAACAAAACAGGAAGGAGACAGGAAAATTCAGAAAAGACAATGTAACAACAGAAGCAGAGGTGGTAGAGAAATTTGAAGACACTATATTGGTGGCATTGAAGAAAGAAGGGTGCATTAGCCAAGGAATGCAGGAGACCTCTAGAAACTGGAAAAGACAAGAAAAATGATTCTCTCCTGTAGAGTATACAGAAGGAATGCAGTCCTGATAATATCTTGATTTTAGGCCTTCTGGCCTCCGAGACTGTTAAGATAGCAAATTTGTGGTATTTTTAAGTCACTAATTTTGTGATAATTTGTTCTAGTCATAATAGGAAACTAATAAACTACCAAAACTAAATCAAGATAAAATAGAAAATCTGAACAGACATATAACCATTAAGAAAATTGAGTACGTAACTAAAAAGCTCTCAACAAATCTTTATGTCCAGATGATTTCACTGGAGAATTCTACCAAACATTTAAAGAATATTGCATATTCTCTTCCAAAAAATAGATGCTCAACCTGTTTTATCAGACTAATATTACCCTGATATGAATCAAAGATAATACAAAAAAAAAAAAAAAGAGAGAGGGAGGGAGGGAGGAAGGAAGGAAGGAAGGAGAAAAAGAAAGAAAGAAAGAAGAAGGAAGGAAGGAAGGAAGGAAGGAAGAAATACAGACTGATTACAGGTCAGTATTTCTCCTGAGCTTGTATACAAAAATCCTCAACCAAATATTAGCATAGCAATTCCAACAATGTATAAAAAACAGTTGTATGCTAGTATTACATGGGAGGTATGTGAGGCTGGTTCAACACCAAAGTTAATTAATGTAGGGGTGCCTGGGTGACTCAGTCGGATAAGTGTTTGACTCCCAGTATCAGCCCGGGTCTTAATCTCAGGGTTGTGAAATCCAATGGGCTTGGAACCAGCTTAAAAAAAAAAAAAAAAAAAAGTTAATGTAATCCAACATATCAAGAGGCTAAAGAAAAAAATAAAATGATAAGAAAAAAATGTCAAAACACCATACCTGCTTATGATAAACACTTTTAGCAGACTAGAAACAGAGGGAAACTTATTTAATTTGAGAAAGAGCATCTACAATAATACCCTATAGCTAACTCCATAATTGATAATGAAAGTTTCAATGTTTACCCCCTAAAACCAAGAACTAAGCAAAGATATAAAAGATGTACTGTATCATTGCCAGGTTATTTCATCATATTCATCTTTGAAAAAAATGTGTCATATTCATCTTTGAATAAATCATGGGAGAAATGAGATTAAAGAAAAATCTTGTCAATTCATTTTTTTCCCTCTCACAATATTGCTTACATGTTCTACCAAGCTTAAGGTTGTACATTTCTGAGTGTATACAATCTAACTGCATCACACTTTATATCAGAATAAAATATGTTACCCACATAAGTCGATATGTATGGTCACCCTGCAAAAGAAAACTATACTGGGTTTTGAACTGCCTTAATGAAAGAAAACCAAATATTACATGAAGAGTGGTAAGGTGTGTAAAAAAATATAAAGGAAAGTTAGAGTGGATAGTAAAAAGAAATAGTGTATTTCACAAATACTTGACTTTTCTATATACTTTGATTTATTAAGAAACTTATTTTTATTAGACCTAAGGAAAACACCATTGCAAGAAACCTTCCTGAAATTATATTAATGACATTTTCTTGAACTATAAATTTCCCCTGGAACAAATACATTATTTATACACTTATTTGAGGGGAAGTATGGTTTGAGGATAACCATACTTACCCTCAAATATTGAGAAATGGCTTTCTTTGTAGCCAGATGTTCTCTTGTGGTATCATGGTATTAGTTTCAGTTTATAATTTTCATACAGGAACTACGTAGGGGCCTAATACTTTCGATCATACTCATCAGTTTTATAACTAGAAATTGTTATTTATTTAGTCCTCATAAATTCAGTAAAAATATAAATATACTATTTCCTGAAAAAAAGCTAACTTTATAATTAATAATGAAAGATTCAATGTTTTCCTGATGAAATCAGGAACTAAGCAAAGATGTACATTCTCACTACTCCTATTCACTAGAGTATTAGAATTTTTATTTTTTTACTTCTTTTTAAAGATTTTATTTATTTATTCATAAGAGACAGAGAGAGAGAGAGAGAGGCAGAAGGAGAAGCAGGCTCGACTCTGAGGAGGGAACCCAATGCGGGATTCGATCCCAAGACGCTGGGATCATGACCTGAGCCGAAGGCAGATGCTTAACCATCTGAGCCACCAAGGCGCCCCTAGAGTATTAGAATTTTTAGATCCTACCAAATTTGGGATATGACTTGTAGAGATTTTTATAATTCTTCTTAAATGCATTAATTTTGACATATCAACATTGCCCCAAAATGACCATTGTTATCCAGATAAAAATATAACTTTGTCATTTTCCAAGATAAATATAAGAGTTTTCATTGTATTAAAAATGCATCTAGAAAGAAAGATTTCTACCAGGAGTGGGTTACAGATTTCAAATAGGTAAATCCATAACAAAAAGGAAAAAGGCCAAAAAAATCTGTCAAAAATTGATGCTTATGTACATTCTTTTGGAATTGCTCACCAAACAGGCTTTAAAGGGACAATGACCTAGCAACTATTGATTCTGAAAATGAACTAAATAAAGCCATTTTCTTGAAAATTTGTCAAACAAGAATGATTATTTTAGACACTCAAGGACAAACTAGACCAATTACCTTTGCATGAATTTATCAATCTAGTCTACCTTCAGCTGTTAGTCTTCAGGGACAGGTTGGATTGTAGATTTAATAATTTTATTTTATCTGTCCTCTGTGGAGTGTAAGCATTCAAGTGAGAAAAATATCAAAATATTCAGGAAAAAATCCAAGAAAAAACTAAAGCACAGGATATATGTTTTTGTACAAATAATCTCGCACACACAGACACAAAAAGCAAAATCAAGACAAACAATATTAGACTAAGCAGGTTAATAAAGCAAAAATTTTACCAAATACTACATGTACAAACAAAATTCTACACCAAGACCCAGGTGTAATTATTTATACATGGTGCACCTCCCAACAAAAAATCAAATCACTTTAACACAAATCAAATTTTAAAATCTGTTAGTAACAACGTCTAGCATAAAAAAACTAATTCAGCACTTAAACTAGAGTGAAAAGAACCAGAGCTTCGATCACGTTTGAGACCAACTCACGTGGCAGCAAACTGAAAGGATAAAAGGGATTTGGATACAGGGGGCAGGAGAATGTGTCCAATTTCTGTTTATGTGTGGGTACCATGGAATGATTCCAAGCAATGGTCTCCAATATGATATTGAGGGAACAACCAGAATTGTCAAAGGATAAGAATATATCTCAATATATAAAATGATGAAGTTGGATTTATAGCTTACTTAAATAAAAGCTGGTCAGATGTGAACTCATTGAGCAAAGCATACTGCTGATCCATAGGTGTTGGGGAAAGAGTGTGTTTGGGTTTATATTGCTTAAAAACACAGGAGTGATTAATATCAGTCTAAAATCATGATTTATGTTGTCTACAGAAGATATGTTTAATGTTGGTTTAAAGCAGGTGTATGTTGATATTCAGTCTTAGAATCGTGTTCGCTGGAGTATCTACCACACTGGCTGATGTTCAAAGTGTGAGGCTGCACCAACTGGCTGGGATGGTTACTGAAGCACGTTGTCATTGATTGATTATACCGGTTTACAATCCATCCTGGTGCTTACTTCTTACTTGTTACTATGACTATATGCTTGTCATTGATTGATTAAATAGTTTGAAAAACATTATTAATATCACTGGCTATAATGAGTTGTCAGTCTTTCCTGGGAGTAGGGGGACTAGTTTTTTGCTTTTATTTTTTAATCTCAATGTTATTGACTCTGAGAACTTGATTGTGTCTGGAAGTTTCAGATAATTTTTCATTGCTACAATGGGCATCAACCTCTGCCTACCCACTCTTTGTATTTTGATTATAAAAGTTAATCAATGCACTTAATGGCTTCCTATCTATCTCAACCCTAGAGACCATGATCTATTAACCACTGACACAAATCCCTGTGTCAGGTGAGACTAACAGGACTCTGTATCTTTAATATTTGGAAGTCAAGTTCATAGCAGCATACTTTACAATCAATCCTGACACAGAGAGGACTGTCACCACCAAGATTTTCAATAATATTGTTGCTCCTCTCATTAGCAATTTTCTTATCACTCTAGTAAAAGGAGAATCATTTTTGCTTTTTCTGGAAACATAGTTATTTTGTGGATTTTCTGGCTTTACAGTGTAACTTGTCCACTTCCCTGGGCATTTCAAACCCTTTTTTTAAATATACCAAGGAAGTTCCAGAAACTCCATTTTATTTGCATCTTTTTCCCAAGTTTCAAAGAACGATTCCAGTAATAAATTAGAGTTGACACAAGATAACATTATCAGCTTATTAAATCCTGAATTCTGAGAGTGCCCCTTAAACAAATAAACTCTCTAAAACAGTCATATACTGTGACACTCCACCTATTCTATCACTTTCAAAATTCAGTTCCAGGTTCTGCTAAATCCCTGCTGGAGCATACTAGTAGGGTTTTGCAACCCCTTGGTGAATAATCCCTTTCCTCCCATAACATGAACAGAACCTCTTCAATTAAGCCATGGTCTAAATGATTTCTACATTATGGAATTCATTGGATTTTTGTTAAAGCCTAATATATGAACATTTAAAATTTTTTTTATCAGTCTTTGAAAAAATATGTATATTGTATTTTAGTGGTAGAAATTATCATTCTCTGTAGATTGAAAATTGTTCAAGACATAATTTGAAAAACTACAAAATATTGCAAATGGAAATTTAAAAATCTTAATTACATAGACAGTATCATTCTCATGGATTGGGAGAGACAATATTTTGTAGAAGGCAGGTCCCTCCAAATTGATCTAGAGATTCAATGCAAATCTTATCACATTCCTTGACAATTCAAATAACGTTGTTTTAAAAATCCTATCAGCCTTCCTGGAGAAATTGACACTTATTTCAAAGTTTACTTGGAAAGACAAAGGATTTAGGCTAGCCCAAATGATCTTAAAGCAGAAGGACATGGTTGATGAATATATAATTGTGATTATAAGATTTAGTATAAAGCTAGAGTAATCCAGACAATGTAGTACTGGTGTAAGATAGACATATATTTAATGAAATAAAACGTAGAATACTCACATTTATATGTTCAATTGATTTTCAACCAAGATGTCAAGTTAATTTGATGGGATAATATCAAATAGTCTATAGTTTAATATTTAGAATTACTAGGTGATTTATTCAAACTTTCTGGAGACTAATATGTGGTGTAAAATATCAGGATAAAATTTAATTTGGGGGACAACGAAAGACTGGTGTTTGGGAGAAACCATTCTTGGGAGGCCTACTGAGTTGTGGCAACATTTTATTTCCATACCTGTATATGTTTACTTTGTAATAATTCATTGAATTCTTATGATATGAACCATTTTCTGTAGGTAATTTATATATCATTTTTTTTAATTGGACCATTTTCATATATCAAATTATTACAAATTTAAATTTTGATAGTCTAAATTTTGGGGAAAAATGTGGAAAATAGATATGCATGTGCTATTGGAGGTTCTCTAAATTGGTATGGCCACATTGTTCGGAAATTTTACTATTTATTTATTTATTTATTTAAGATTTTATTTATCTATATGAGAGAGAGAACATGAGTGGGGTGAGGGGCAGAGGGAGAGGGACAAGCAGACTTCCTGCTGAGCACAGAGTGACACATGCTCAAGTCCCAGGACTCCAAGATCATGGTCTGAGCCAAAGTCCCTTCACTTAATAATGGGATGCTCATTTCAACGTTGTTTGCAATAGTGAGATAGAGAGGTAAGTATAGTATGTTTTTGCCATATTCTTCAACAGTTAAAAATAATAAAAACTTTGTGGACTGGTACAGAAAGAATTCCAAGAGAAATAGTTGAATATGAAAACTGCAAGGAGCAGAATGACACAAACATAATGCCACAAAAATGATTAAACTGTGGGGGGGCGCCTGGGTGGCTCAGTCAGTTAAGCGGCTGCCTTCGGCTCAGGTCATGATCCCAGGGTCCTGGGATCGAGCCCCACATCAGGCTCCCAGCTCCGCGGGAAGCCTGCTTCTCCCTCTGCCACTCCCCCTGCTTGGGTTGGTTCCCTCTCTCGCTGTGTCTCTCTCTGTCAAATAAATAAAATCTTTAAAAAAAAAAAAAAAAAGATTAAACTGTGGGGATAAACTGATTCAAGGTACAAGATATTCTTATAGTTTACATAGCTGAGTGATGTTCATCAAACATATTTTTACATTATGTAATTACATACTTTTACATTAAATATGCTTTTTTACCCTTACAAAACCACTAGGAAATAGATAGGATAGTTTTAATAGTTTCAGTTTGCCAGTGAGGAAACTAAGATTCAGGGGAGTGCAGACAGAACCAACCAACACCACACACTGATGAGGTGAAGGTTTTGGCTTTTCCACTTACAACTAAAATGAACTCCACACATTATATACTGCATGAAAAGATTTCAAATTCTCACTGAAAAGGGGCCTTGGGAGAACATCAAATTTAATATACTGAATGAGGCATCTTGAAATACACTTAGATTGTTACTGTGTAAACTGAGTCTTCATCATCTCTCTTTCTTTAGAATATTAGAATGCTAGACAAACTTCATAATTCATGAGATGTGAGGTTGCTTATTTTTTAATTGGTTTTAGTAAATATACTTCCTGATAAAAACGGCTGTTATTTCCAGTGATGTTCTCCATCACCTTGACTTCAGATAGACTTTTTTTTTCTCCTCAAAATAAGCATGAGGGAACCCTTGTGATGAGCAGTTTGTATGATCCTATTCTTAACACTGCCAGGGGAATGCTGTTTTGAAAGACAAGGCTTGGGGAAAAGACAGCGGTGACATTTCATCTACACAGATCTTAGGGAAAAAGTTATCTCCAACTTAGTGGTTAAGAAAAAAATCAACAAAAATAAGACTTGACAAAAATACCTCGTAGACAGTAGAAGGACAGGATTTAGAATTTAGCCTTCTCCCTAGTGGCTTTGTGTTGTTACCACAAGCTGACAGTATAACTAGAAGACTTTTCTAAAGCTTTTGAGCAGATAATTACTTACTCTGATATCCCAATATTATTGTTTTACACCTAAATGGCAGATCTTACTTTTAAAAGCCAACTCCATTTAAAATTACAAAGTACATGTCTGAACTTTTGACACAGACATTTAAAAAGCTCAGTAAAATAATTATTGCTATAAAATCCACAAGCCTTGATTTTTTTCTTCTTTAGAATTTTTACAAGCTTGCTTGCTTTCTTTGTGTACAAAATCCATTCATATTATCTGGCTTCTTTGAATTTTCATTAGTATTAATTTATCAGTGCAGTATACTAATATCTTTTCTGGTAAAGTATTGCCAGTTGTGACAAGTGAAGAGTGACTAAAATAACTAAATTTGTTTCCCAAATTGAATTTGCTCATCTTCTGATTATTTGCTATGACTATGGTTGTCACATTCTAGACATTGACAGTCATCATTACATTCAAAAGAAAAGCATATCTTTTTTTTTTTTTTAATGTTTTATTTATTTATTCATGAGAGTCAGAGAAAGAGAGAGAGAGAGAGGCAGAGGCAGAGGGAGAAGCAGGCTCCCCGCCTAGCAGGGAGCCCGATGCAGGACTCAATCCCAGGACCCTGGGATCATGACCTGAGCCGAAGGCAGACGCTTAACCATCTGAGCCACCCAGGCGCCCCAAAAGAAAAGCATATCTTAACAAATACATTAATTAAGATTTTTTGGTAACCTGTGAGTCTTGGATGTAAAAAAAGAGAGATAAAATTTATTATGATTCATTTTATTATTTCTTCCAGTTGCTGGAAGAATTGGATGGTCCTTGTGAATCTTTCTGAAAATTTTAACACCTACCTAGTGTCAAGCATAATATTGTATCCCATATTTCCTTTGTGCTCAAGTTTGACTTTTTTCTTGTGCCTATAGAGAATAGTCCAACCATAAAAGTTTAATTCTGTTCAGTTAGTTTTCCATCTTGTATCACATGGTTTAAAATAAATTTTTAAAGTATCATGCAAACAATGACAATAATTTTCATAGAATCGGTCCCAAAGTAGTAGAGTGGAAAGTCACTTTGATATTTTACAGATGTGATTGCCCTAGGTCAAAATAGGCTAAATTGCCTGATTGGGGTCAAGTTGCATGTGTGTTTTGACAGTTAGACTATCTCAAGCCTTCTAACCCTAGGTGTTAGGTTTTCTTTTTCTATTTAATGTTTCATCTAAATAAAATGCCAAACAATTTTATTTTATTATTTTTTCTTTTATATTTCTAATTAATTTTCAACCAAGCTTACAAAAATTTGTCAGTATCTGGCAGGTCCTACGATGGATGATGAGTGAAATGTATTTTGGCAGTGTTTACTCTTTTCATTTACAAACTCCATCTCACCTTAAGATATTCGTATCAATATTTAACCAGCAGTATTCCCTAACATCCATAGTAAGCTATTTACCTTTATTTAACCTCTACTTTTTTATGTTTAATTTTTTCACAAACTGACAGCTTTCCTATGGAAATAAAGTGAGATTATAAAACACTAATCTTGGGGAGAGATAATACATTATTCAAAATACACCTCATTATTCACAGAAATAAAACCAACTACAAATTTTGCTTGTAATATGCTGCAAACAAGACTTTTGTGTTTACAAGCTCACATCATTATTAACCCTGTCTAAGGTATGGTTCTTTAAAGCAGAGACTAAGACCAGAATTCTTACTTCAGCAACATATTGGAGAAGTACCTTTAGGGGAAATTGCATAAAGAAAGCACAGAAGACAGGGTGCCTGACTGGCTCAGTCAGAAGAAATGCCATTTTATCTGAGGGTTGTGAGTACAAGCCCCACATTGGGTATAGAGATTGCTAAAAATAATAACAATAAAAGAAAGCACAGAAGGGTAAGATAAGAAACAAAGCAAAAAGGTGGTCTCAGCTGGAGATTACATTCAAGCTGATCCCATGAGAATAATCTGGAGTACAAATTACACCAAGGAGTTAGGCCCACCTTTAGGACACATGACTGGTCTTCTGTGCCCCCTGATAGTCATTCATTGACTGAGAGATATCCTAGTATGTGTGGATGGAGGGTATAGTCTTGTGAGAATGGTGCCTTCAATTTGGCAAATGGCCCTTCTCCAGAAAAGACAGTTCTGTGAGCTGTCATCAGCCAACACTCACAGTGCCTGGGGTATAGGTGCATAAGTTGGTAAAAATGACTGGGGTGGGGCATCACCAATACCCACTATAGCCCATGCCTTGCACCACAAAATACACTTTCTTCTTATACTAAATTATACAACCGAGACAAAGTTTCTCCAGCTTTATAAACTGATGTTGACCACAATTGGGAGGAAGAGGGCTAGTTAAACAGTAGTCCCCACTATGTAGTTAGTTGTTTCTAAAGCCTTGGCTAATATTCATCACTTTTTAACTATTTCCAGCAGCACCCATTCTTGATAACTTTCAATCTCAACTTGCATTTCTTTTTTTTTTTTTTTTTAAGATTTGATTTATTTATTTGACAGAGAGAGTGAGAGAGCACAGCAGGGGGAACAGTAGAGGGAGAGAGAGAAGCAGACTCCCTGCCGAGCAAAGAGCCCAATGTGGGACTCAATCCCAGGACTCTGGGATCATGACCTGAGCCAAAGGCAGATGCTTAACCATCTGAGACACCCAAGTGCCCCATCAACTTGCATTTCCATTGATATTTCTGGTGAGTTGACCCAGATTCTCAAATCCAAGGGCTTTACATTTCTGATTACCATCAAATGGACATATATATATATATATATATATACACACACACACATACATGACTTCACATCAGGCAGATTATTGGTGACCTTAGAAAGAACAAAAGAAAGATTTGATTGTTTGAAGAATAGGTAAAGTGTGCTGAAATAGAGTCACCAGGAGTAAACAACAAAAAAGATAACTGTAGTTACTAAGGAGAACAGAAAAAATTCGGAGGATGATGATTTTCATTTATTTTTTAAGATTGGCAATACTAATGCATGTTTTTGAGCCAGTGACAGTGATCAGATAGAGAGCTAGAGATTGACAAGTTACAGAGGACAAGGGAGGGAAGTACATAGATGAGGCAAATGAATGAATAATAAAACAAAGGTATCTCTATATTAGTCCACCAAACTGAACAACTGGTAACTTATTACAGTTTTTATGCTTAAGTATTCCACTTGATTTCAGGCCTGTAAATGAATGTGGTGTCCTATTACACAGACAAGACTCAAAAATTTTATTTGATTATCTAATAAGAAGTGAAATAATTTATTTTTTAGTGTTTTTGAAAAGTTTGGAGAAAAATCTCAGAATATTCTTATTCTGAAACTTGCATGTTCATTTATATGTTAAATGTATATTTGCTCAAAGTATAAGAATGAAAATACTTTACCACTTTTTTTTTTTTTTTAAAGATTGTATTTATTTATTTGACAGAGAGAGACACAGCGAGAGAGGGAACACAGCAGGGGGAGTGGGAGAGGGAGAAGCAGGCTTCCCGCGGAGCAGGGAGCCCAATGCGGGACTCAATCCCAGGACCCTGGGATCATGACCTGAACCGAAGGCAGACGCTTAGTGACTGAGCCACCCAGGCACCCCTACTTTACCACTTTTTAACCTTAAAAAGGAAAACAAATATAAAAATGCCTAACAAGGGGGGCGGAGCAAGATGGCGGAGGAGTAGGAGACCTGGATTTCGTCTCCTCTCAGGAATTCAGCTGGATAGGGATCAAACCATTCTGAACACCTACAAACTCAACAGGATATCGAAGAAAAGAACAGCAACAACTCTGAACAGAAAAGCGACCACTTTCTGGAAGGTAGGACGTGCGGAGAAGTGAATCCAAGGTGATATTCGGGAGGATAGACGGCGGGGGAGGGGCCTCCGTCGGCCGCTTCTGGCAAGTGATAGAGCCACGGAGCACAAAATCGGAACTTTTAGAAGTCTGCTCCGCTGAGGGACGTCACTCTGGTGGCGAAGTGGGGGGTGGAACCCTCGCGGTACAGTGTGGTCTCAGGACCCTCGGGGTCACAGAAAGACCGGGAGTGCCTGAGTGCGGCAGAGCTCCCAGGTATCAGAGCAGGGAAGCCGGCTGCAGAGACGGAGCCCAGGCGTGGGCTCTCAGCTCGGGGTTGCTATAAACCGTGATCCGCGGCACAGTCGGGCCACTGCTCCTCCAGCAGGGACCCAACAAGCGGCAGATCCGGGGAGACTCACCTTCTTCCCCTGGGAGGAGAGGTGCGGGAGCGCACCGCGGGGATCTGCTGGGTTTGGAGACTCCACCCGGGGTCGGGTGCCAGATAGAAAGGCGCGGTCACAGGCCCGGTGAGCACGGAGCGCGGCCGGAGACCGGGGAGACGGGAGTGACTGACGGCTTTTCTCTGGGGGCGCACTGAGGAGAGGGACCCCGAGTTCTCGGCTCCTCCGGGGCGGAGACTGGGAGGCCGCCATTTTCACTCTCCACCTCCAAAGCTGTACGGAAAGCTTGCAGGGAACAAAAGCTCTGGAGAGCAAACCCGAGCAGATTACTTAGCCCGGACCGGCAAGGGCAGGGCAATTTGGCCTCCGGCAAAGACATTTGGGAACCACGGCAACAGGCCCCTCCCCCAGAAGATCAGCGAGAACAGCCAGCCAAGACCAAGTTTACCGATCAGTGAGAACAGCAGAACTCCAGCGGTAGGGGAATACTGCACATAGAATTCATGGCTTTTTTACCATGATTCTTTAGTCTTTCAAAGTTAATTAATTTTTTTAACTTTTTTTCTTTTTTCTTTTTTTTTTTTGAATTCTTCTTTTTCCCTTTTCAACCAACATCTTATCAATCCCTTTTTTTAAAAAAAAACATTTTTATTTTTCATTTTTAAAGTCATATTCTATCCCTTCATAGTAGTTACCCGTAGTTTTGGCATATATATATAAGTTGTTCTCTCTTTAAAATCTTGAGATAGTTTCTTCTAACAGATCAAAATATACTCTAAATCTCTAGTGTATGGTTTTTTTCTACTCCCCTGCCTGATCACATTCTCTCCCTTTTTTCTTTCTTTCTTTTTTTTTTTAATCCTCTTCTTTCTTTTTTCAAACAACTTATCAAATCCTTTTTTAAAATTTTTTATAATTTCCATCTTTACAGTCATATTCCATCCCTTCATCATATCAACCCTTATTTTTGTACATATATAAGTTTTTCTTTCTTTAAAATTTTGGGAGGGACTTTCTTTTAACAGACCAAAATACACCCAAAATCTAGTGTGTGGCACTGATCTACAAACCAGCCTGATCATATCTGATCACATTCTGTTTTTGTTTTGTTTTGTTTTGTTTTGCTTTTGTTTGTTTTTATCTTTATCTTTTTCTTTTTTCTTTTTTTCTTTCTTTTTCTTTTTTCTCTCTTTCCCTTTCTTTTCCCACTGCTTCAGGTCTTTTCTCATTTGTTTAGAGTATATTTTCTGGGGACGTTGTTACCCTGCTAGCATTTTGTTCTCTCATTAATCTATTCTCCTCTGCACAAAATGACAAGATGGAAAAAATCACCTCAACAAAAAGAACAAGAGGTAGTACCGACTGCCAGGGACCTACTCAATACGGACATTAGTACGATGTCAGATCTAGAGTTCAGAATCATCACCTTAAAGATACTAGCTGGGCTTGAAAAAAGCATGGAAGTTATTAGAGAAACCCTTTCTGGAGAAGTAAAAGAACTAAAATCTAACCAAGTAGAAATCAAAAAGGCTATCAATGAGGTGCAATCAAATATGGGGGCGCTAACTGCTAGGATAAATGAGGCAGAAGAAAGAATCAGTGAGATAGAAGACCAAATGATGGAAAATAAAGAAGCTGAGAAAAAGAGAGATAAACAACTACTGGATCACGAGGGCAGAATTCGAGAGATAAACGATACCATAAGACAAAACAACATTAGAATAATTGGGATCCCAGAAGAAGAAGAAAGAGAGAGAGGGGCAGAAGGTATAATGGAGCAAATTATAGCAGAGAACTTCCCTAATTTGGGGAAGGAAGCAGGCATCAAAATCCAGGAAGCACAGAGAACCCCTCTCAAAATCAATAAAAATAGGTCAACACCCCGACATCTAATAGTAAAACTTACGAGTCTCAGAGACAAAGAGAAAATCCTGAAAGCAGCTCGGGAGAAGAGATATGTAACCTACAATGGTAGAAACATTAGATTGGCAACAGACTTATCCACAGAGACCTGGCAGGCCAGAAAGGACTGGCAGGACATATTCAGAGCACTAAATGAGAAAAATATGCAGCCAAGAATACTATATCCAGCTAGGCTGTCATTGAAAATTGAAGGAGAGATAAAAAGCTTCCAGGACAAACAAAAACTAAAGGAATTTGCAAACACGAAACCAGCCCTACAACAAATATTGAAAGGGGTCCTCTAAGCAAAGAGAGAGCCTAAAAGCAACATAGACCAGAAAGGAACACAAACAATAGACAGTAAGAGTCACTTTGCAGGCAATACAATGGCACTAAATTCCTATCTTTCAATAGTTACCCTGAATGTAAATGGGCTAAATGCCCCAATCAAAAGACACAGGCTATCAGATTGGATTAAAAAACAAGACCCATTGATATGCTGTCTGCAAGAGACTCGTTTTAGACCCAAAGACACCCCCAGATTGAAAGTGAGGGGGTGGAAAACCATTTACCATGCTAATGGACACCAAAAGAAAGCTGGGGTGGCAATCCTTATATCAGACAAATTAGATTTTAAACCAAAGACTGTAATAAGAGATGAGGAAGGACACTATATCCTACTTAAAGGGTCTATCCAACAAGAAGATCTAACAATTGTAAATATCTATGCCCCTAACATGGGAGCAGCCAACTATATAAGGCAATTAATAACAAAAGCAAAGAAACACATTGACAACAATACAATAATAGTGGGGGACTTTAACACCCCCCTCACTGAAATGGACAGATCGTCTAAGCAAAAGATCAACAAGGAAATAAAGACTTTAAATGACACACTGGACCAAATGGACTTCACAGACATATTCAGAACATTCCATCCCAAAGCAACGGAATACACATTCTTCTCTAGTGCCCATGGAACATTCTCCAGAATAGATCACATCCTAGGTCATAAATCAGGTCTCAACCGGTACCAGAAGATTGGGATCATCCCCTGCCTATTTTCAGACCACAATGCTTTGAAACTAGAACTCAATCACAAGAGGAAAGTCAGAAAGAACTCAAATACATGGAGGCTAAAGAGCATCCTACTGAAGAATGAATGGGTCAACCAGGAAATTAAAGAAGAATTAAAAAAATTCATGGAAACCAATGAAAATGAAAACACAACTATTCAAAATCTTTGGGATACTGCAAAGGCAGTCCTAAGAGGAAAGTATATAGCAATACAAGCCTTTCTCAAGAAACAAGAAAGGTCTCAAGTACACAACCTAACCCTACACCTAAAGGAGCTGGAGAAAGAACAACAAATAAAGCCTAAACCCAGCAGGAGAAGAGAAATAATAAAGATCAGAGCAGAAATCAATGAAATAGAAACCAAAAGAACAGTAGAACAGATCAACGAAACTAGGAGCTGGTTCTTTGAAAGAATTAACAAGATTGATAAGCCCCTGGCCAGACTTATCAAAAAGAAAAGAGAAATGACCCAAATCAACAAAATCATGAATGAAAGAGGAGAAATCACAACCAACACCAAAGAAATACAAACAATTATAAGAACATATTATGAGCAACTCTATGCCAGCAAATTAGATAACCTGGAAGTAATGGATGCATTCCTAGAGATGTATCAACTACCAAAACTGAACCAGGAAGAAATAGAAAACCTGAACAGACCTATAACCACTAAGGAAATAGAAGCAGTCATCAAAAATCTCCCAAAACACAAAAGCCCAGGGCCAGATGGCTTCCCAGGGGAATTCTACCAAACATTTCAAGAAGAATTAATACCTATCCTTCTGAAACTGTTCCAAAAAATAGAAATGGAAGGAAAACTTCCAAACTCATTTTATGAGGCCAGCATTACCTTGATCCCAAAACCAGACAAAGACCCCATCAAAAAGGAGAATTACAGACCAATATCCCTGATGAACATGGATGCAAAAATTCTCACCAAAATACTAGCCAATAGGATCCAATAGTACATTAAAAGGATTATTCACCACGACCAAGTCGGATTTATCCCTGGGCTGCAAGGTTGGCTCAACATCCGCAAATCAATCAACGTGATACAATATATTAACAAAAGAAAGAACAAGAATCATATGATCCTCTCAATAGATGCAGAAAAAGCATTTGACAAAATACAGCATCCTTTCTTGATCAAAACTCTTCAGAGTATAGGGATAGAGGGTACCTCAATATCATAAAAGCCATCTATGAAAAACCTACAGTGAATATCATTCTCAATGGGGAAAAACTGAGAGCTTTCCCCCTAAGGTCAGGAACGCGGCAGGGATGTCCACTATCACCACTGCTATTCAACATAGTATTGGAAGTCCTAGCCACAGCAATCAGACAACAAAAAGAAATAAAAGGCATCCAAATCGGCAAAGAAGAAGTCAAACTCTCACTCTTTGCAGATGATATGATACTTTATGTGGAAAATCCCAAAGACTCCACCCCAAAACTGCTAGAACTCATACAGG